>NW_028324155.1:10600000-10900000 GCF_054372755.1 Phalangium opilio
CTAGAGATAAATTTCCAAAGAAGATCTAGTGTTTATTTTCCAATGAAATTCGTTTGGAATTCAAGAGATAAATTTCTAAAGAAGGTCTAGGGTTTATTTTCCAACGAAATTAGTTTAGAATTTTAGAGATGAATTTCAAAGGGCCAGATATATTGCAATTATGCTTTACATATAATTATCTAAACAATATTTTTACCCTAATTGTTTAGCTAAAGTTTTCCTAGATAGATATTAACTTGATGGTTAAAAAAATTAAAAACTTTCACGAAGGCTATAAGACTCAGCAAGCGCTGAAATGAAATGTTATATTTACCCATTGTTTTCTTTTTTTATCTTTTTTTTTTTTTGCCTTTAATAATCCGTGAGGTGTTTATGTAAAGGATGAAATAGATTGAAAGTAAAATAAGAGTAATTAAAATCGTTATGTTTAGATTTACAGGGAATCTAAGCTGTCAGTCGGAATTTTTGCTTAATTCTCTTATGGCATGTTTTATCTTTATTTCGAGCGTAATTAGAGTCCAAAATAAATATTTTTTAAAAAACATTGTAGAGAAAATTAGGTTAAACGCGTTTCTGATACTCGAAAAACTCTCAGTGAATATACATTATTAAATTTAACAACAACGTCTGTATCTACTGCTTGGCCATTAAAGCCTCCAAAACCCACTTAGTACCCCATACAATTGGACAAGTTTAAAACTTTCTGCCGTTTACGGATGTTTTTAAGTCGATTAAATGCCTGACTTTATAAGCCATTTCACACTGCATGCGAGAACTTCCCTCGCTATAAGGGGTGTAGTTCAGCATATAAGAACTACACTCCCTGTATTGGGATATGGTTTTCCATGTGAGAACTATCCTAGTTTCAAGTGACTAAATGAATTAACCCATAATCTTCCCTATATATTTCTCAAGAAAATTCCATAGACATTTCCCACGAAAATTCCAAAGACATTTCCCAAGTAAATTCCAAAGATATTTCCCAAGAAAATTCCAAAGATATTTCCCAAGAAAACTCCAAAGATATTTCCCAAGAAAATTCCAAAGATATTTCCCAAGAAAATTCCAAAGATATTTCCCAAGAAAACTCCAAAGATATTTCCCAAGAAAATTCCAAAGATATTTCCAAAGTAATTTCCAAAGAAAAAGGGGCCAATATTCCCCAATTTTCTAAAGAACGCCTTAAGGATTTCCAAAGAAATTTCCCAAGGAATTTTCTTAAGAGTTCTTAAGAAGATTTTTGTAAGGGTAGAGTTTAATATCCAAACTTTGCAGCATTTTTTATGACGCCAAAGCCACTAGATAGAAAACAAGATGGTCTAGCCCATAATTAAGCCACATCGTTTGCGTACTCAGGCTATCCATACTACAATAAATATACTTGTAGTGAAATATCCCCTAATATACCGGTCAGGGGGAATAATTTTTCAATGGCTGCTTGGCAAAGTGAATCACATATCGTCAACGCCCGTTACTAATTTAATTACTAATGCTACTACTACCATTGCTCTTCGGGTAAAACTATTAGTCCCATCGATACCTTGCAGCTAAGAAGAAACCAAAAAATTGCCCATCTCTAGAATCCTCGCCTTTCGGACCGGTTCTATATCTCTCCCATCCCTCTCTCTCTTGGAGCTCACGAGTCACTAAGCACAGGCTGGCGTGCCCTAGGTCCCGGGTTCGAATCCCGGTGGTGGTGGAGAAGAAAATAAATATTATAAATTTAATAATCGTTGAAAAAAATTATGGAGCCAGCGCCACCTAGAAGTGGTTTTACGAAGTACAATTTAAAAATAACGAACGAAACATCTTCATCATCATCTTCTTCATCTTCATCTTCTTCTACACACCAGGTCAAACTAATAGCCCATCGTATATACGATGTGGCTAAAATACTTTCTTGAGAATTCTGATATTCGATCGCAGCAATATTTTGGATCGCGAATATATTAGCTTATAAATAAATTTATTAAGTTTAGGCGTCGAAGGTATTGAGAATAAAGAAGCATAATCATATCACGAACATGAGCTGGGTGCGATTTAGCTTCGCTATAGAAGCTCCTATCTGATTAGCATATAGTTTCCTAAGCAAGCTTTTTAGAACCTCTTCCAGTTGGAAATTTTATAGGCCTATCCTTCACCGCAAATTACCATGCACCGGCAACGACCATTCAAATCAAGACATTCATCTGAATATTGAGAAGTACGGAAAGTTATTATAAGAAGTAAGATAGAAGAATTCATAATTGCGGTTCCCAATAGATGGATTCTAATATTCATCTTTTGATCTTTAGGAAACTGCTAAAACGCCATCATTCCCATGCAGCCGAGCTTGGTTTTAAAGATCGTTTACCACCGACTATTTTAACGATAGGGCCACTATATCCTTATCATTACCTCAATTTCTGGAATATTTCGGTTTTTTAGTATCCTTATAACAAAATAGCAAATCGAAAGCCTGAGAATCTGGAACTATGATAACTTTGCTTAAGACTTGGCGACTCAAAATTTTAAACCGCGTTCAGCGATAAAAATCAGTCGCAAATCTCTCGGTAGATGCGAATGAACGCACCTTATCAGGTCGACAATAACTGTAAAGTCATCGTCAAACAGGCTATTTTATTGCCTGACCGTTTCAGGAATTACCTAAGACAATTTTATCTCTTTAATATAATTTCCAATAAAAGAGAGGTACGTGCTTAGATCAGTGTCCACATTCAAATGGTCGTTGGTGCCTTGTCGTAAACCTTTAGCGTTGGCGGCTTGCGTAAAAACTTTATTCTTTATTGCTATTCGAGTTGGACAGCCTAGGCTAGCTTAACTTGATGGATGGTTTAATACCAAAGTATGGCAGTGCCTCATATCCAAGGCGTATCGAATTTCCAGACGAATGATCGCGCCCAAAATGAATTGAGCCTCAAAATTGACGTACGCTTATCAGGCGAGTCTCGCGTCTAGAAAAACACAAGCGATTTAGGGTGGGGATCGACATTTCCAAAAAGAACTAAAGATTTTCTCGTTTTCGGAGATATTTCTCAATTCACTCAATTGATCTTCGATTTCGTATTTCGCCTCGAAGATTTAAAAATCTATATCTATATAAATCAAAGTCCTGACTAACTGACAGACAGACTGACTGATAATCAACGCCCAGCCCAAACCGCTTGCCCTAGGAGGCTGAAAATTTGCAGGAACGTTACTCATAAGTAGAAGCCGCGTACTAAGAAAGATTTTTCCAATCCGCTGCCATCTTAAAAAATTACGCCAAGAAATGTAAAAAATCTTCTCTTTGTAACAAAGTCCGCGCGTTTCAACCGATTTCGCAAATATTTAGTACACTGGTTTCCTTTAGCCTATAGACGGGCTGAATGGTCTTTCGGGTTCGATTTGTTGCCATCTTATTAAATGGCGGGTAAAAACTTAAAAACCCTTTTTATGGAAAAATGTCTGCATGAAAAGTAATAAAAAATCTCCCGACGGTCTGACGAGCAATGCCGAGTGCCTTTTCTCCTAGGGTGCTACAAAAATATTAGTCATTAGTAAACTCTATTCATTCTTTATATCATTTTGATGGAAGTTCTTATTACACGCGAGCGACGCCGCGGGTAACAGCTAGTATTTCTGTATTTTTTAAATAAGGGCCAATGGCGTCTATGCCTTCCTGAAGGAGGGCGAGAAAGACGCCATCTGGGCCAGGGGACTTATAGGGCTGAAACGAGTTTACAGCCCACTGAAGTCTAGAGTATGTAACTATCTTATTGGCGATGCCCCAGTCCGCCCTATGTGCTCTCCGAAAGTGCACGGGGGGAGCGTCAGTGCCTGTGAGGTCAAAAGCCTTGGAGTCCGGAAAGTGTACCTTAAGCATATGCTTAAGGGTATCAGTCCCTGACTTGGTAAACTCACCTTCTGCCACCTTGATGGTGCTGAGCTGGTGAGTGTTATCATGAGCCAGGATCTTCATGATCTTGGCAGTAGCGGGGGCATCAGAGATGCTACCGCAAAAGTCCCTCCAGGAGTTCCTCTTGGCCTCCCGGATGGCTTTATTATACTTATTGAGGGTCTGTCTATAATTAGTCCAGTCCCCAGTCCTCTTAGCCTTATTAAAGAGTTTACGAGTGAGCTTGCGAAGCTTGCCAAGTTCCGTATTCCACCAAGGAACGAGCCTCGGCCTTATGGTAAGCTTCGCCAGACAGTTGTGGTGGTAGGAATTGATAATGGCTTGTTGCATAAGACCCAAGATACTTGGGCTCAAGAGGCATTCGGGACCTTGACCTTTCTGAGAAACGACTTTTTACTCCTACTATACCACGGGGAAGGAAGGCAGTAAACATGTTTTTTTTTGTCTCAGAAGCAAGGTGAATATTAAAGGAGAGTGGGATTGAGTCGAAATCTGCATACTTATAAAGTAACTTCTGCACCTCCATCTCTGGCAACCATGTGCTACCAGCACCCTCAGCGTTTTAAAACAGTCGTACGGCATCAAACCTCAAGGATGCCCCCTGTGTTTAAAATATACGGTAATTCTCATACAAATACAATGGCGCTACGCAGCAGCACAATAACAATCGCCTATCGAAGGGTTGGGACGTGCGCAAGGTAGAGTTTCATTCGAGCTCATGGCCCACCTCCAGTTCCCTTCCATCCCGCTCTCTCTTTCAATGATGAATCACACGTTCACGTTCCCCCCCTGTTACTTCCATTCTTATTTCTAATTTTCTGACCGTGTCTTACATCACCTAAATATATTAGGTAAGATTAGACCAAACCTAGCAGACTACAGTTTATCGTGCTTTCTTCATTTCGGCTAGCTGAGTCTATGGAGTTCTCCGTCTTAAATAATGGCACAAAAATGACCGATAGAGAAATTTTAATTGGCAAGTGCTTTTATGAAAGCCAAGAATTAAACTTGACTCTGGCCATAATACCATGTACAGCTAGAGCTAGCTTTAACAAAATCGATGGTTTATGGTCTGTTCTATAAGGAATCTAATTGGTGTACAAGACGACGAACAGCGTTGATCAGTCAATCGTGACACCAGAACTGTCAGTTTTATACGGGACGCTTCGTGCCCCGCTGATTAAAAGGTTACGCACCGTGAACTCTCCATTTCGTTATAGCCTGTTTGACGTTTAACAATTTTTCTCAGAATTTACCAAGCTCTCGAGTTGCTCGCATATTTTTTGATGTAAAGCGAAGATAATTAATACTCGTAATTTATGGATTCCACACAAGTTTGACCGTCTATTCATTTTAAAAGACCCATAACAAGACGGGTATTTCCTGCGCTGACAAAATAAAGACACCTAAAGCTAGGTTCGCACGTCACCGAAAATAACGATGGAAAACTTTGGTGCTGCGTTAAAAATTTTACTTTTGCGCAGGCCTTCGACGGCAAGATTTTATTTCAGTTCCCACATACGACCGAATTCCGGCCAAAAAAGGCGGTCAACCGATAGTCACGTGGCACGAGTTGGAATTAGGTCTCGGAGCCACAAGAACGTAAGCCTTGGCCTCTGATTTTTATTATAATTCCGCATCTTACTAAGTTACTACTACTAAATGCCGGTCAGAGAGATTGAAATTCAAAAGGTTTACAACTTACAAACCTGGCAAAAGCCACTTGTGATCAAATGCGGTTGGATAATTAAGGCTCTGAATTTGGTAACATGCAAATCTGGCAATGGCGACTGGCGTCGAGTTAAAAAGAACTCCAAATGGGTGATAAAAAATTTACCCTATTATGACGTCAAAAGAAGCTTCGTCCCGCAAAGAATTTTGATTGGTTAGAAAATGGGTTTGAAATCAACGCAACTGTTTTGTTTAAGCCAATTTCAAAGCTCCCATTTCAAAAAATATAAATTTAACAACATTATACGAAGCCCTACACTGAAATAGTTTTCCGTAGTGGGAGCAATTGCTATTTCTTTTCCCTTCGCTGATATATTGGGTTTTTATTACTGATTACTAGATAATAACGTAATTAAGGGTTCTGCTCGCTGGCGTTCGAGCCTTCAAGTCGGGTATACGAATCGATTTCTCATTGGTAAGCCTTGGCCCTGGCCTTCACCGCCCCGAAATGAAACAACATCTGCCGATAAAGCAACATCTTTTTTCCGGAGTGGGACGACGCCTCAACAAATAATATGACACCCGAGAAGGGCTGACGGAGAATAGCAATTTTTTATGACAAACCCAATATTAATATAATTAGCAAGATCCTTAACAAACTATCCAGCAAACAACTATAGAACAGCGTCTCTTCTACGTCTCCCCCAGCCCCGACGCCATTCATAAAGGCTTGATTGCTTGATATCTTTCTTTCGTGCGTGTCACGTGTGCGTGTGGAGAAAGATAAACAATTTTTTGTTACAATAAGCGTTCAAACCTCCCCCTCCCTTTCATAACACTGTAATAAATGGGTTCATCGACCCCGAAAATTTATACATATAGGAAACTGTCTAATATAAGACCTGTGTGTATGGATAAATGAGAGTATATTGTGAACTGGGCTTTTCCTTTGTACCTCAGAGACAATTAGACTAGGCTTTGACATAATATATCACGATATATTTGCAGAAACCAAGGAATTTCCGAGAAAGTCACAAATATCAGCTAAAAATCCAAAACTTGGAGAAATCTCTGGGAAGAAAACTTAAAATCAAAGAAGAAATCATAAAACTTTTGAGCATTTAGAAGTTTTTGGATTTGAAGACTTCAAGGTTGGTGTTTGTCATAAACTTACTACTATACTTTGCTATAATATTTTATGAAGGTATTTAAATTTCAGCTACAGTAATTTTTTCATCTGTTGCGAACACAATTAAGTCAAAATTGTTCGTACCTCCTCTGATTCGAACATTCCGGCTTCCAGTGACTCTGACGGAATTGTAAGCGAGACACCTGTAGGTGGCCGAATGAACTTCTTGTTTGTAGTTATCGGAGTTGAAAGGTGGAGGTGGAAAGACCAAGGCACCATCTTGCCTGACGTGTCTTATAGCGTTTTCCTTTGGGTCCTCGCGGAGCGCTCCCAAGGAGCAATAAAAATGGTAGTAGTAGTTTCCAGCTTCGTTAAAGACTGTTTTTGAAGAATAGGATCTCCTGGTTTTATTCCTCCATGGGAGCGCTCCGCGAGGACCCAAAGGAAAACGCTATTAGTCCGAGGACTTCGATGGCCGCTAAGTTCGAGCAACTGTTCGTGCCTTCCGCCACGATCCAACTGATGACTGGAGACGGATTCCCCGCGCTGAACACGGAATCACCGCCCCCGTTGAGTTTGCAAAGTCCACCGTCACCGGTGGTTCTTGAATGAACGTTGGAGCTTCTTGAGATATTGACAGACCTTTAAAAATTAAGGTAACATAAAAATTTGTCGGGTCAATCTTCGATTGGTTGTTAATAAACGAGTTTTTGATGCTACTTATTAGTAAAAGGCTATTTTGTTATTCGAAAATATAAGCGATTTAGTTTTAAGGTTATGATTCGAGGAAAATGGTTCTAAGAAAACAGCCCACTAAGGTAACATCGGGCAATTATGCCCATGTGGGAAATTACAGTCTGTTAAAAAAATTGAGAGTTTTTAACTAACAATACGTCGCTAAAACCAACTTTTGTGGGAGAGCTAGATAAGTGATTATGTTTGAAAAATTTTAGCTCACGAATAATCTATCTCGCCGTGCCTAGGAACTCGCGATGCTACCAGGCTACCAACCATCGAAGTGACACGTAAATATATGTCAGAATGATGAGAAGTGACGAAGCCCCGCCCACAAAACTCCGCACACCAATTAACATGGGTGATACAGCAGTATTGGAAAGGTTATAAGTAGGGTTCATAAGAGTCTCCCAGGCCAAGCACTGTGGAAGGCAGGGGCGGTGCACGCACCGCGAGCGGTGCGGGCGGTGCGAGCGGTGCGAGGGGGAAGCAGATGGCGCCAGTGACGCTGGATCTTTCGAGAAGTTTAATTTTATCACAAACACTAAGATAAGGGATAAGAAAAATAAAAACTCGGAATTCAAATCAGTTCAATTCTAGTGTGGTGAAAGTTTAAAAATGAATTTATCTTGTGGGGGTAAAACCCCGGAAAAGGGCGTCATGGAAAACCCGGGGAAAACCAACGCCATGGAAAAATATTCTATCCCCCGATTGCAACATGTGGCGCCCCAGAAAACCCATTACTCACCCCCAATAATGCACAGTAACTTAAAACTACAATGACGTAGAATATAATGGCACTATAAATAGCCAGACTAACCAAAGTAGAAAATCATTCCAACCTCAAAGTTCAAAGAAGGAGACCAAGAAGTACCAGAAGACCAGCAAGTTCCAGAAGACCGACAAGTACAATGTAAGTAAAATTTTTTAAAGACCGAAAGTAATTGTAAATTTATTTGTAATTGTAAATTAACAGGGATCGACTAATCTGCTGAATGTCTGAACGTCTGAACTGCTGAAAATAGTAGAATTCCTACTATAAAATTCTCCCATCCTACCAAACCATAAACTGTCTGAACGTTTTTGACTATTTTGCTGAAATGCAGAATTCTGAACCATGAACTTTGAAATTAATGTAAGATAGAGACCGTCTGAACTTTTTTGACTATTTTGCTGAAATGCTGAATTCTGAACCGTGAACTTTGAAATTAATCTAAGATAGAGACTAGGGATGGCGATTTTCGGAAAATTCCGAAACCGGTATTTGACGATGTCAAATCCGGAATTTACCGGAATTCTGGAATTTTTTGACACTCCGAAAAATCCCGGAATCAATCCGGTTTTAATTCCGGAACCAAACCGCATTGATCCCGGAATCAATACGGTTTCAATTCCGGAATCAATACGGTTTCAATTCCGGAATCAATACGGTTTCAATTCCGGAAACAATACGGTTTCAATTCCGGAATCAATACGGTTTCAATTCCGGAATCAAACCGGTTTCAATTCTGGAATCAACCCGGCTTCAATTCCGGAATCAAACCGGCTTCAATTCCGGAATCAAACCGGCTTCAATTCCGGAATCAAACCGGCTTCAATTTCGGAATCAAAACCAAAATTACACCGACACCAAATCCGGAATTTAACCGATATCAAAACCGGAGCTATTAACATTAACTATATAGCTATAACTTACATTAGCTATATAACTAATCAAGGCAAGGAAAATAAATTTTGTTAAATTATGGACAGACAAATAGGCTAAACACCATTAGCTTTTATTGTATATTGTTGAGTTTGTTTCCCACGGTGGAATTTAGAATTTTGTTTTTATTATTTTATCACGAAAGAGAGCCAATCCGCCCCTCTTATACACCGACTTCCTAACAAAATTAAAGTTGAATGTGACGCCACGAATAGCATTACGCCAACCTCCCCCTTGTCACGGACTGTCACATATTCCGAACCCCCCCCCCTTGTCACGGACTGTCACAAATTCAGAAACTCCCCCCCCCTTTAAGAGTGTGACGCCGTTTATGGAAGGTTTCCATTTGTATTATTTGAAGAGATGAAGATTGAAGACAATAGTGGTGTGTCTTACTCTTGATTCTTGAGTAATGTTGGCTGAAAACATTCCGTATGATCCGGAATTCCGTACAAACCGGTATTCCGTATGATCCGGAATTCCGTTCAAACCGGTATTCCGTATCATCCGGAATTCCGTTCAAACCGGTATTCCGTATGATCCGGAATTCCGTTCAAACCGGTATTCCGTATGATCCGGAATTCCGTACAAACCGGTATCCCGTATGATCCGGAATTCCGTACAAACCGGTATCCCGTATGATCCGGAATTCCGTACAAACCGGTATTCCGTATGATACGGAATTCCGGTTTTCAACTTGGAAAATTCCGTACCGGAATTTTTCGGAAAATTCCGGATATGTTCCGGAATTCCGGAAATTTTGCCATCCCTAATAGAGACCATAGAAAATAAATTAGATGAGGTGCATCTGATATAAAATAAACCGGTCTTTCTTCATCCATGGCAAACAAATTGACCGTTTTATATGGAATTTTTTGACCTTCAGTTTGAGACATGTGAAAAAATTTGCGGTTACTAACAGCACCATCACCCACCACAGCCAAGATTCGAAAACCACTCGCTTCCAATCTCCTTATAGCTTCCCAAATAATGCTATTAAGTTCTGAACTTGAGGCACCTTTAGTTGGGAAATGTGCAAATGCACGAACAATACTACTAGTTATCCCTCGTATCATGAGCTGAAGGACATTCGATGCCAGTGGCGGGGTGGTTACGCCTTTAACCTCTCGTTCCATGTCGTACAACTGGTTATGATTCTTATCAACATCAATAAAGCCAGTCAAAAGTCCAGTGTTTTTATGACATACAAGGTCTTCTTTGATCTTCATTTCATCTAATGATAATACGAAGTATTTTTGATGTTCCGGAAGATTGACTATATCACAGTCTTGGGCTAGCTCTAAAAACATATCTGTTGAAAAGCCGGGCTTGTACAGATGAGTATGGTTATGCTTGTAGAGGGTCCTTGTAGTTGGCACACTTATCATATCTGATTTTCTGACTGTCTCGTAGGCTTTGGTCGATTTATTTTTGAGATATATACACCACTTAATAAATTGAGGGTCCCATCTCATGGCAAACTTTGATCTTTTCATCGCTTTGATTTGTTGCCTCAAAAACACTGATGCCAAAGATCCTGGTGGTTGCCCTTTCAGTTTTTCTTGCAACAAAACCGTCAGACTACTCATGTCCTTCTTGGTTTTTTCTGATAAAATAGTCTGTTTCTTAGATTTCTTCACAACTTTGGTGTATCTTAACGTGCCGGCATCTGATTTAACTGAGCTTCTCAGGCGTAGCTTTCTCAAACTGGATCTATAGTCAGTGCAAGCGGGACATCGCTTTTGGTACGAGAAGATATAGCGCTCGCAATTCATACTGTGAACAGAGTTTAATATCTCGGAATAAACTCCAGTTATTTTACGAGACGATACCGGTTTGGTTTTAAATAAATGAACAAGGTCCAAATCAGAATTTCGTGGACAACAAGTAAACTGGTTTACCTTCTTAACATACTCATAAATGCCATTAATGCTTCTTATATTTTCACCAGGGATTGATAAAATCGTTAACTCGTTCATGACCTTTACGCAAACAGTTACTTCTTCTCCGGAGCTTTTCTTAAATATGCACTGCATTATTACATAATTATTCTTCGATTTACTGAAGATCGCTGTGTTTTCAAGTATTTCCAAAGACCACCCCGGCAATGGTTTTAAGTTATTAAAGTTTAAATCAAAACTCTCAGAACCTGCTTCTTTTAAATTGGATGCCGCAGTTTCCATTAAATCAGATGCCGCAGTTTCCATTAAATCAGATGCCGCAGTTTCCATTAAATCGGATGACGCTGATTCCATTAAATCGGCTGCCGCTGATTCCATTAAATCAGCTGCCGCTGTTTCCATTAAATTGGATGCCTCAGTTTCATTAGCTGAGTTTTCTGTCATGTCGAATGAAGAATTTTCAGTTACACCAATAAGAGAGGGCTCATCTGCCTCCTTTTCAACTAATGCGGCCGGGTATAAATGCAAATATGAGACAGGATCTGGGTTATTTGTTGTGGGACCGTTGAAATCAACGAAATGACGAGAACAAATGTACGTTGATCTCTTAACATCCGATGTTTTGAAGTCAGTTCTTCCACATGCTTTCACCCATGTTTGGCATTTATTAAGTTGAGTTATTGGGGAAGGAAATTTAATGAAGAAAACACTAGGGCAATTAGTAACCTTGTTTGTTTTTATGTTGGTTTTCATGGGGCAGTGGCCATAGACACAATGTTTTACTCTTCCCATAATTAATATATCTGATAAACTCTAAATGGTTAAAAATATATTTAATATAGTTTAGAACATGTTTAAAATAAGAAAATATATAATGAAAATGATTATACTTACACGAAACTAGGTTTTTTTGACCACGTTCGAAAAACTAAACAATAACTCAACCATTTTTCATTTCTCTCTCGAGCAGACGACGCCTATTTTAAAGAGCCAATAAGAGACGGCCGGAAGTAGAATTACCTCGTTTTTTAACTTGGCCCCCGTCTCTCCCCACGTTCATTTTTCATTGTACAGGCAAGGCTAGAGCTTCTATTCCTTTTAAATTTATTTTCTATGTAGAGACCGTCTGAACTTTTTTGACTATTTTGCTGAAATGCTGAATTCTGAACCTTGAATTTTGAAAATGAAGTAGAATGGAGACCGTCTGAACTTTTTTGACTATTTTGCTGAAATGCCGAATTCTGAACCGTGAATTTTGAAAATGAAGTAGAATGGAGACCGTCTGAACTTTTTTGACTATTTTGCTTAAATGCCGAATTCTGAACCGAAATTAATGTAAGATAGAGACCGTCTGAACTTTTTTGACTATTTTGCTGAAATGCTGAATTCTGAACCGTGAATTTTGAAATTAATGTAAGATGCAGACCGTCTGAACTTTTTTGACTATTTTGCTGAAATGCTGAATTCTGAACCGTGAATTTTGAAATTAATGTAAGATGCAGACCATCTGAACGTTTTTGACTATTTTGCTGAAATGCCGAATTCTGAACCGTGAATTTTGAAAATGAAGTAGAATGGAGACCGTCTGAACTTTTTTGACTATTTTGCTGAAATGCTGAATTCTGAACCGTGAATTTTGAAATTAATGTAAGATGCAGACCGTCTGAACGTTTTTGACTATTTTGCTGAAATGCCGATTTCTGAACCGTGAATTTTGAAAATGAAGTAGAATGGAGACCGTCTGAACTTTTTTGACTATTTTGCTGAAATGCCTAATTCTGAACCGTGAATTTTGAAAATGAAGTAGAATGGAGACCGTCTGAACTTTTTTGACTATTTTGCTGAAATGCCGAATTCTGAACCGTGAATTTTGAAAATGAAGTAGAATGGAGACCGTCTGAACTTTTTTGACTATTTTGCTGAAATGCCGAATTCTGAACCGAAATTAATGTAAGATAGAGACCGTCTGAACTTTTTTGGCTATTTTGCTCAAATGCTGAATTCTGAACCGTGAATTTTGAAAATGAAGTAGAATGGAGGAGAAAGGTTATTTTATTTCGGAAGTAGATAATTCTAAACAGTAATTTTTTGGAAAAGGCATTTTATAATTTGAGAAAGGTTAGTTTATTTCGGAAGAAGATAATTCTAAACAGTATTTTTTGGGAAAAGGCATATTATAATTCGAGAAAGGTTATTTTGTAAACAGTAATTTTTTGGAAAAGGCATATTATAATTTGAGAAAGGTTATTTTATTTCGGAAGTAGATAATTGTAAACAGTAATTGTTTGGAAAAACAATATTATTATTTGGGAAGTCAATGAAGATAAACAACAATATTTTAGAAAAGGCGTAACATTGTTACACTATTTTCATTTTCATTTTCAAAATTCACGGTTCAGAATTCGGCATTTCAGCAAAATAGTCAAAAACGTTCAAACGGTCTCCATTCTACTTCATTTTCAAAATTCACGGTTCAGAATTCACCATTTCGGCAAAATAGTCAAAAAAGTTCAGACGGTCTCTATCTTACATTAATTTCGGTTCAGAATTCGGTATTTCAGCAAAATAGTCAAAAAAGTTCAGACGGTCTCCATTCTACTTCATTTTCAAAATTCACGGTTCAGAATTCACCATTTCAGCAAAATAGTCAAAAAAGTTCAGACGGTCTCTATCTTACATTAATTTCGGTTAAGAATTCGGCATTTCAGCAAAATTGTCAAAAACGTTCAGACGGTCATTTCAGAAAAATTGTCAAAAACGTTCAGACGGTCTCTATCTTACATTAATTTCGGTTCAGAATTCGGCATTTCAGCAAAATAGTCAAAAAAGTTCAGACGGTCTCCATTCTACTTCATTTTCAAAATTCACGGTTCAGAATTCACCATTTCAGCAAAATAGTCAAAAAATTTCAGACGGTCTCCATTCTACTTCATTTTCAAAATTCATGGTTCAGAATTCAGCATTTCAGCAAAATAGTCAAAAACGTTCAGACGGTCTCTATCTTACATTAATTTCGGTTCCGAATTCGGCATTTCAGCAAAATAGTCAAAAAGGTTCAGACGGTCTCCATTCTACTTCATTTTCAAAATTCACGGTTCAGAATTCAGCTATTCAGCAAAATAGTCAAAAAAGTTCAGACGGTCTCTATCTTACATTAATTTCGGTTCAGAATTCGGCATTTCAGTAAAATAGTCAAAAAAGTTCAGACGGTCTACATATTCTACTTCATTTTCAAAATTCACGGTTCAGAATTCAGCTATTCAGCAAAATTGTCAAAAAAGTTCAGACGGTCTCTATCTTACATTAATTTCGGTTCAGAATTCGGCATTTCATCAAAATAGTCAAAAAAGTTCAGACGGTCTCTATCTTACATTAATTTCGATTCAGAATTCGGCATTTCAGCAAAATAGTCAAAAACGTTCAGACGGTCTCTATCTTACATTAATTTCGGTTCAGAATTCGGCATTTCAGCAAAATAGTCAAAAAAGTTCAGACGGTCTCCATTCTACTTCATTTTCAAAATTCACGGTTCAGAATTCACCATTTCAGCAAAATAGTAAAAAAATTTCAGAACGTCTCCATTCTACTTCATTTTCAAAATTCATGGTTCAGAATTCGGCATTTCAGCAAAATAGTCAAAAACGTTCAGACGGTCTCTATCTTACATTAATTTCGGTTCAGAATTCGGCATTTCAGCAAAATAGTCAAAAAGATTCAGACGGTCTCCATTCTACTTCATTTTCAAAATTCACGGTTCAGAATTCAGCAAAATAGACAAAAAAGTTCAGACGGTCTCTATCTTACATTAATTTCGGTTCAGAATTCGGCATTTCAGTAAAATAGTCAAAAAAGTTCAGACAGTCTACATTCTACTTCATTTTCAAAATTCACGGTTCAGAATTCAGCATTTCAGCAAAATAGTCAAAAAAGTTCAGACGGTCTCTATCTTACATTAATTTTGGTTCAGAATTCGGCATTTCAGCAAAATAGTCAAAAAAATTCAGACGGTCTCTATCTTACATTAATTTCGGTTCAGAATTCGGAATTTCAGCAAAATAGTCAAAAAAGTTCAGACGGTCTCCATTCTACTTCATTTTCAAAATTCATGGTTCAGAATTCAGCATTTCAGCAAAATAGTCAAAAAAGTTCAGACGGTCTCTATCTTACATTAATTTCGGTTCAGAATTCGGCATTTCAGCAAAATAGTCAAAAAAGTTCAGAGGTCTCCATTCTACTTCATTTTCAAAATTCACGGTTCAGAATTCACCATTTCAGCAAAATAGTCAAAAAATTTCAGACGGTCTCCATTCTACTTCATTTTCAAAATTCATGGTTCAGAATTCGGCATTTCAGCAAAATAGTCAAAAAAGTTCAGACGGTCTCCATTCTACTTCATTTTCAAAATTCACGGTTCAGAATTCAGCTATTCAGCAAAATAGTCAAAAAAGTTCAGACGGTCTCTATCTTACATTAATTTCGGTTCAGAATTCGGCATTACAGTAAAATAGTCAAAAAAGTTCAGACGGTCTACATTCTACTTCATTTTCAAAATTCACGGTTCAGAATTCAGCATTTCAGCAAAATAGTCAAAAAAGTTCAGACGGTCTCTATCTTACATTAATTTCGGTTCAGAATTCGGCATTTCAGCAAAATAGTCAAAAAAGTTCAGACGGTCTCTATCTTACATTAATTTCAAAATTCACGGTTCAGAATTCAGCATTTCAGCAAAATAGTCAAAAAAGTTCAGACGGTCTAAATTTTACTCCATTTTTAAAATTCACGGTTCAGAATTCAGCATTTCAGCAAAATAGTCAAAAAGGTTCAGACGATCTCTTTTACTTTAATTTCAATGTTCACTGTTCAGAATTCGGCATTTCAGCAAAATAGTCAAAAAGGTTCAGACAGTTTACGGTTTGGTAGGATGGGAGATTTTTATAGTAGGAATTCTACTATTTTCAGCAGTTGAGACGTTCAGACATTCAGCAGATTAGTCTATCCCAAATTAACAATTTTGAATTGGACAGAATGTCCGCCACAACGTTCTTCCCCATATCGTCGGAAAAAGGCATCGAGGTTACGCCGGATCTCGACGTACGACTGGGGTGCCGAAATAGTTCTACGGGGATGACGCTAGCGGAGTCGGACTTCCACGAACTCTACCAAAGAAAGGCCGAAATATTAGCGTTTTTCGAGGCAAACGACGCACCGGGGACATCGTGGTTTTTCACCGGTTCCGAGACGAAGCGTGTAGAGTTGAGAACGTACCAGGGCCGCAAGATAATGGACATCAGGGTGATGTATCCCGGAACGGGTGTGATGTACGGCACGATGCTACCAACCAAGAAGGGCTTCGTGGTTGGATACTTCGCCACCGAGACGTTGATGTCAACCTATAACGATGTGGTCACGCTCCTCAACGAGGGAAAACGTGTGCGCGAGTTAATTAAAAACTGCATTCTCGAACAATTACGTATAAATATAAAAAAATGTTGCTACGGGTGTGGTGTCGATCACCCATCCCAGACACAACACAATTGTTTAGATGGTTGGGAGATGCGTGTGGCCATGAACTATGAGACCGCGGTGGATAACTTGGATTACGTTGAAATATATAAAGTATTTCAACACAAAACCTTTTTGGAAGATGAATTTTGTAAACGTGTGATAACAAAAATTATTTTTAAGAGCAGAGATTATTTGTCAATAAAAGCTAATGGTATATGAAAATGTGTGTCATTCGTTAAAATGGACTTCAGCCTACAACACCCTTTTAACGGCCTTATCGCCGGGGCGACACAGTCGGGGAAATCGGTGTCCTCCCATTGGATCGAATCCCATTCGACCGAATTCCCAATCGACCGATTTTATCTGAAATATGATTTTAAATCCCGCCGTTTTTGCGGTTTCTGCCTATTGGGATATTTTATAAGGAATATTATTATTACTTATAAAGCTTTAAAAGTTAAATTAGCGATAGGAACTTTCGTCTCACCGTGGCGCAGTGGGAGAGTATCGGATTACCGTGCGACAGTCCTTGGATCGGTTCCCCGAAAGAAAAAGTAAACTACGTAATAAAAGTTTCATGTAATTGATTATTAATTTCATTTGAACTTAATTGCAGTTACGTTAGACAGTGTGGGAAACTATAAAGCAATAGCAAATACTACTTCAATAATGGCCTTTGAGTATTAGAAATATTTTGCGTAAATTTTATTAAAATTACGGTAATATTTTAAAGGGTTAAGGTTAGGTCAAATCAGGTTAGGTTAGGTTTGGTTGGGTTGTGTTAGGTTAGATTAGGCTAGGTTTGGTTGGGTTAGGTTTGGTTATGTTTTGTTAGGTTGGTTTAGGTAGGATAAGGTTATGTTTGGTTGGGTTAGGTTTGTTTGGGTTAGGTAAGTTTAGGTAAGGTTAGGTTAGTTTAGGTAAGGTTTGGTTAGTTTAGGTAAGGTTTGGTTAGGTTAGGTTTGGTTAGGTTAGGTTTGGTTAGGAACAGGACAATATGGTCTCGCCGAATTGGTCTCGGGACTAATTGGTCTCACTGATTTGGTCTCGGTACTATTTGGTCTCGTGATTATTTGGTCTCGGGACGGTTTGGTCTCGTGATTATTTGGTCTCGGGACGGTTTGGTCTCGTGATTATTTGGTTACCTCATTAGTTGCCTCCTTTTCCAAAGCAATGGTCCCAATAATTCGTTGCCACCTTTTCCAAACTATTCTCCTATTAATTAGCTGCCACCTTTTCCAAAATATTCTCCTATTAATTAGCTACCAACTTTTCCAAAATATTCTCCTATTAATTAGCTACCACCTTTTCCAAAATATTCTCCTATTAATTAGCTGCCACCTTTTCCAAAATATTCTCCTATTAATTAGCTGCCACCTTTTCCAAAATATTCTCCTATTAATTAGCTACCACCTTTTCCAAAATATTCTCCTATTAATTAGCTGCCACCTTTTCCAAAATATTCTCCTATTAATTAGCTGCCACCTTTTCCAAAATATTCTCCTATTAATTAGCTGCCACCTTTTCCAAAATATTCTCCTATTAATTAGCTGCCACCTTTTCCAAAATATTCTCCAATTAATTAGCTACCACCTTTTCCAAAATATTCTATTAATTAGCTGCCACCTTTTCCAAAATATTCTCCTATTAATTAGCTGCCACCTTTTCCAAAATATTCTCCAATTAATTAGCTACCACCTTTTCCAAAATATTCTATTAATTAGCTGCCACCTTTTCCAAAATATTCTCCTATTAATTAGCTACCACCTTTTCCAAAATATTCTCCTATTAATTAGCTACCACCTTTTCCAAAATATTCTCCTATTAATTAGCTGCCACCTTTTCCAAAACATTCTCCTACTAATTAGCTGCCACTAATTAGGTAGGGTTAGGTAGGGTTATGTAAGGTTAGGTTAGGGTTGGTTGGGTTAGGTTAGGTAAGGTTAGGTTTGGTTGGGTTAGGTTTGTATGTGGTAGGATAACCGATTTTCCAAAATATTTTTTATTTTCGTTGAGGTCCTTGCATAATAAAAGCGGGCCTTTTCCAACAAATTATTTTTATAAAGATTCTGGAACAGTTAACGCTGCATTTATTAAGTTCCTTGAACAATAAATATATGCCTTTTCCAAAATATTGATTGTTTTACTCGTCATTTCAGGTTGGCTTTGATTCGGCTCGGTTACAATAGAGGCATCCTTTTAAACTTGGGATTTGACCCTCACAGTATCATTATATATATAGGAAAGTGTATTGATAGACGCAAGCTTAAGGACAAGGGTATTTTCTTTAAACCAAAAGAGGTATTTTTTAATTCGGTTTTAAAATACGGCGTTAAAAATATATCGTTTATTAGCAATGAAAATTTTAAGATAATAAACCCGCACATTTTGGCTATATTCGGTCCAACGGGATTCGGTTCAATGGGACATTCGGTCTAATGGGATTCGGCCCAATGGGCCAGCAGCGGGAAATCATTCTTTGTAGCTAATCTCATTAAGCATAAAGATATATGTATTACCCCGCCACCAGATAGAATAATATGGTGTTATACAGAATATCAACCGAAACTTTTTAATTCGGTATTGGATCACACCCCGTCAGTTGAATTTCACGAGGGTATATTAAACGTAAATCTATTAGACCCCAATGTCAAGAACTTTGTCATTCTCGATGATTTGCTTTGTGAAATTTCAAATAACAAGGATGTAACGAATTTGTTCATATGTGGATCCCATCATAAAAATACTTCGGTCTTCATTCTCATGCAAAACTTATATTATCCCGGGAAGGAAATAAGAACATTAAATTTAAACGCCCACTATCTGATAATATTCAAATCTCCGCGTGACAAATCGGCTATATTTCATTTGGCGAAACAGATATGCCCCACAAACAGTAAATACGTCGTCGACGCATTCCATCAAGCCATATCTAGAGATTATGGTTATTTATGGGTTGATTTAAAACCAACCACGTCAGATGAACATCGACTGCGAACGGATGTTATACCAGGAGAAGAAGCTGCCGTCTTTGTACCAAAATGAAGAGAATACACACGCACCGAGATTTTTTAAAGTTTTTAACTACGTGCAATCCGAGTCAGAGAAAACACGCAATCAAACACGCCAGTAATGGCTCCATCAAAGCCATCGTGGAGGGGTGTCCTACGTGGGAATGTGAAATTATCAGATGATCAGAAGAAGCGACTGAAGAAACACACGCGAAAGTTAAGGAAGCTGTCTCAACAGAAAACAGTAGCGAAGCGAAAGAAGATTCTCTCTAAAAAAGGGGATTTTCTCCAACTTTTGTTGGCACCGCTCTTATCCCTTGCGAGCACGGCGGCGGGTGCTGCCATAAGTAGAGCTATTAACAGAAATGGCTAGGAAGATGATTCTGGTTCCGGAGGAAGTTTATCGTAGATTGAATTCGCAACCCAAAATCGAACTTGACGAACACTTAGATACCAATGCCGTTTTGAATAACAGAAAATTAAATAAATCGCAAAAGATAAATTTGTATAATCATCTATTAACGAGCGCCGTTAACAAAAGAAGGAGGAAGAAAACGGTTAAGGCGCCGAAAAAGAAGGACTGGTATCCGGAAATAGCTCTCGCTATTCCAGATACCCACCTCAAAAAGGCAATCGCTTTATACAAATGGATTCATGATAACACCAAGATTGACTGGACCGCTAATGGCGAACTGATATTCAAAGGTCACCCCATCGTCGGATCTAATATCGTGGACATGCTACACGAATCCGTCAGGGCTTTAAGAAATAAACCAAAAGACACTGTCACCGGAATAGACCACTTTTACGAACTGCTTTCGAGTGAAAGTGTACCGAAAACCCTAATTAAAAATGTACAACATTATAACATAGATAGTCTACCAAATATTGACGGCGTAAATAGTTCACCAAGTGTTGTACACAATCTTGATTTTTTACCTCCATCTCCGGAGTCTATGTTCGGTAATGGAAATTGGATTACTTTGTAATAAAGAATGATATAAACGAATATACCATGTGCACATTCTTTCACAATTCATTCACACATCATCATGGAAGGGTGTAATGATTCAGCGCCCACCGGGCTTTTAACGTTCCTATATTTAAATTCACCCAAAGTTATTACGGCGTTGTTAATATTAGTAATTATTATAATTATTGAACTACTTGACTTCGCGTATTGGTACGCCCAAAACAACGCGAACAGTACGAGACATGGATAAACTCGAAGAGATTTACTACAACGAAAGAGACCCGGGGAGTTACGGGGGCGTGCATGGACTATATCGCGCCGCTATCTCAAAGGGAATTAACGTCAACTTAAACGATGTTCGGGAATTTTTAATGCGTCAAGATACGTATACGCTACACAAACCAGCGAGATACAAATTCAAAAGAAACAAGACTATAGTGTATGGAATAGACGAACAGTGGCAAATTGACTTGGCAGACATGCAAAACATCAAACGTCACAACGACGGTTATCGATATTTATTATGCTGTATCGATATATTCAGCAAATTCGCGTTCGCAGTTGCGACCAAGGACAAAAAGGGTTCTACGATGGTAGCCGAATTTAGATCTATTTTAAAGTCGGGTAGAAAACCCAAGATTGTGCAATCCGACCACGGCAAGGAATTTCTTTGCAAAGAACTACAAGAAGAATTTAAACGCAAGCGCATCAGGTTTTTCGCCACTCACTCGGAAGTTAAATCTAGCGTCGTCGAACGATTTAATCGAACTTTGAAAGCGCGCATGTACCGATATTTCACGCAAAACGATACGTATAGATACATCGACGTATTACCGGATTTATTGGAATCGTATAACAACAACTATCATAGATCTATTAAATGCAAACCGGTTCAAGTCACCAGTGAAAATTCCAAATAGGTTTGGGATAACCTATACGGGCGTGTTGATTTTTCTCCCCCAGCTTCCTACCCCTTTGAGGTGGGCGACCTAGTTAGAATAAGCAAAAATAAAAGGACATTTGAAAAGGGGCATTTAGCCAATTACACGGAGGAATTGTTCAAAGTAACGGAACTAATAGCGAGGGATCCTCCAGTATATAAGCTCGCGGATCTAAACTCCGAACTCATTTCCGGTGTTTTCTACAAAGAGGAAATACAGAAAAAGGATCTCGAAAACTGTAAATTTAAAATCGAAAGGGTTTTACGAAAAAGAACTAAACCCGACGGTACCAAAGAACTGCTAGTTCGTTGGCGTGGATACAGTTCAGAATTTGATTCTTGGGTGCAAGAAATCGAAACAAGATGAGTTTCTACATCACACTACCCTCCGACTCATCGACGCAATATTTCAAGAACAACACCATAAGTAGGTTCAGGACATATCTACCGGAACCCATTAAACTCGACGGATCCTTGTACGAAGTTGGACTGGCCGAAATCAGCTACCCGAGAACTTGGAATAACGTGAAACAAGAATGCGCGTTCATAATTCGGGATACAACTTACGATGGCGATGTCGGAACAAACCTCAGTAACCAAGAAGGGGAGTATAAGAGTGTCGCATTAGACGCTCATCGAGAGACGCGTGACATAACTATATTTATCCCTCCTGGGTATTACGGTTCGGCGGAAGAATTGTTGGAAATAATGTCAACTGACGATGATGGTCAAAAAATAAACTCTAGGGTTGAGTTTCATTACAACAAACCAAACCGACGAGTGGTAGTCGAATTAAAGGGGGCGAACCGAGTTCGTATCCCCCACGAAGTCGCCATTATATTAGGTTTCACTAGAAACCCCGGCGAAGACGTCACCGTGGATAAGTCTATGACCGCGCCATTCAGCTGCGACATGGATGCCGGGTTACACTCTATATTCGTATACTCCGATATAATTCAATGTCGATCGGTCGGAGACTCTGATGTTCCTCTTTTACGAATTATAAGTATAAATGGAATGGATGGAGACACGGTCGAGAAGGAGTTTTCCAGACCGCATTATATGCCTATAGCGAACAACCAATTTCAAACCATCGAAATAAATATTATGAGCGAGATGGGCGTACCGGTACACTTCGAACGAGGAAAAGTTCACGTCACTCTTCACTTTAGACCCAGGAGACCCTGGACTCTGTTATAAAAGCGTCATGAAAATTATTAAACCCCTCACTTTCAACACGTTTGTCGGGGTTGCAACATGTCGCCGTATAACTCGGGACACCTCTCCGTAGGAGATTATCAAAACTATTATCTGAATCAAATTGGACATGGGTCACTTCCAGTATACCGCGGTGTGGCCGTTCAAAGAGGGTACGGCCTCGGAAATTTATTAGCCTCGGCATTTCGATCCGCCATGCCCATTCTAAAAAGGGGTGCGAAATTTCTCGGACGAAAAGCTTTAAATACGGGTGCAAAAATTGCGACAGACCTCACGGAGGGTGTATCGTTTAAAGAGGCATTAAAAACAAGAGGAAGCGAAGCGGGCAAGGAAACGTTGAGAAAGCGGCCGAAACAGTAACGGGATTAACCGGAAACGGTCGTAAAAGGAAGCGTACGACTTCGCGTATCGTCAGTTCAGTTCGAACCAGGAAGAAGAGAAGGTCGTACCCGTTGCAGCCCGATATATTTTCATAATGTCGCTGGCACATCCAAGCTCTCAAAGCAGCATCAGCTCGGAATTGGATTTATTCCACGTACCGTACACCCAAACCGGAATATTAGGGAGTCAGTGGGTAGAGTATAACCCAACGTCCAACGTAAATGAAAATCAGGCAATCATATTCTCCATTACTGGAAACTCGGAAACATACATCGATTTGAAGAACACTCTCATTCAAGTACAAGTCAAAGTGGTAAAACCCGACGGAACACTACCTAAGGCCGAAGTTCGCGATGCGTCAAATACCGTAGTAACGGCTGCTGATAAAATTGGACCGGAAAATCTATTTCTAAGTAGCGTTTTTAGCGAAGTCCACGCGTCGTTGGGCGATAGATCGGTTACATCGTGCCCTCAACAATACCCATTCAAGAGTATGATTCAAACGCAGTTGACTTTCGGAGGACCCGCCAAAGAGAGTTTTTTGACGAGGGCGCTCTTCTACAAGGATTCATCGGGAAAATTTGACGATTATTTTGAAAATGAAGGGTTCGAGAAGCGTGCAAAATTCGCCCAAGAAGGTGTTATCGATTTAATCGGCATAGTACAGGTGGATATTTGTCAACAAAACCGCTTTATACCAAACTTGATCGACCTTAATTTCATGTTTATCAAAAGTCCCAACGAATTCTGTTTACACACGGACGGGACAAAGTGTAAGGTTGTATTCACGCATGCGTCAATGTTCGTCAGAAGAGTCAGATTAACACCCGAGATTATGATATCCCACGCCAAAACCCTGGAAATGGCCACGATGAAATACCCCATTACTCGTACCGAGTGTAATTCATTTTCAATATCTCAAGGAAATAAAATTGCCGTGAAAGACAATTACCGAATAAAGTAGTGATTGGCTTTGTCGATCAAAACGCGTTTTTGGGTGATCACAAAATGTCGCCTTTCAATTTTAAAAACTATGCGGTATCTCAAATCGATTTGTACGTTGACGGGGTTAGCGTGCCGCATAAACCGCTGAACCCAAACTTCAAGGATAACCGATACATGCGATCGTATACTAATCTATTCCTCCAAACTGGACAATGGAATATCGACGAGGGAAACTTTATCGGGCGAGATGAATTCGCCAATGGAAACGCTCTATTCGTCTTCGACCTAACTCCCGATCTCAACGGTAGTTCCAGTGAAAGTTTCAACCTTATAAAGAAAAGTGTGTGTCGCGTCTACGTTAAATCAACGACTCAAGTGTAACTTAGAACTGCATACTTTATTAAATAGTTGGCGTCAAGAATTTAAGATTTAAAATTACATAGCGAACTAACAACTGTTTCTATTGAGATATTGAAGGAACACTGTTTTCTAATTGATAATCCATAGCTTTTTATACCATCATTAAAAAATAACTAGTCTAAAAAACGTCAGAGAATAAATAGATCGGCAGTAAAAAATACAATTTTTTTGATAAGAGCCTTTTGAGAACTTCAGCTTGCGACATCCTCCGCCCCGATGACTCCGTCATCCCTTGCTAACTCGAGATTGTACAGCATTTGGATAGCTCGTTTTAGTATGGTTCCACAGGGAAGTCGCACGGAGCACGATCGCACCTTCCCATCTCGGCCAATGTAGGTTTCGATGATACGGCCCATTTTCCAGATTTGGCGTGGCAGATGTTGATCTTCGATAAGGACGACGTCATCTATCTTGAACTCGGGTAGACCCTTGACTGTTACGTTGGAATGGGCAGTACGTAGTTCCATTAGATAGTTACACCTCCATCTTTTCCAAAACTGATTGACTACCATCTGACGATACTTGACTCGTTTAATTAATTGTTCTCGTGTGGTGGTGAACTGGTTTTCATTACTGAACTCTTGATCTGGCAAGGAAGTCAGGCGTTGACCAATAAGGAGGTGAGCCGGTGTTAAAGGAAGGGGCTCCCTTCCATTAGCGAACGTATGAGTTAGGGGTCTTGAATTCAACACAGCTTCAATTTCGGTCATGACGGTGATTAATTCTTCCAGAGTCAATGATGTTCGGCCAAGGGTTTTCTTGAGGCATGTCTTCACAGATCGAACAAGGCGCTCCCAAAATCCGCCCCACCAGGCGGCCTTTGGGACTATAGATTTCCATTTGATTCCTTTGCGACTCAGGAACTCTTGAGTAGCATTGTTTTGAATAGCCAGGAACATATCAGCAAGGTCCTTCTCAGTTCGTTTAAATGCTTTCGCATTGTCCGAGTACAGGGTGTGGCATAACCCTCGTCTGGCAGTGAATCGTCTGAAGGAAAGGAGGAATTTCTCCGAACTCATATCCGTGACTATTTCCAAGTGTAAGGCTCGAGTGACAGCACACGTATAGAGTGCTATGTATACTTTGGAGTGTTGATTAGTTCCAGGATTTCTGACATAGAGCGGTCCTGCGAAGTCCACCCCTGTCTGTTGCTAGTTTTCTTTTCTCCGTATTGAAGTTAATATATTCCTTCAACCAGGCACCCTGCTCGAACTTCAAAATCCGATGAATCTTGGTGATTTTTAACCCCTTTGATACGTAATACTTCAAATTACGATAGTGAACGACGTATCGTTCCTTATTGAAAAGGTTGGGGACTAATTTTGGTAGCAATTCCTTGATTTTTATGTTGAGCGAGGTCATCTGATTCTTTGAATATTCGGAGAGCATCTCGGGTTTGATTGTCATTGATTCTGGTGCCAATGGGTAAGAGTTATGATCGTTGTGCAAGTCCTCCGGGTATTCGAGGTCCGCCTCAACTATGAAACCTTCTGGTGAGGTGTCGGAACAACGTAGAATTTCGGTTTCAGAGTCCGGAGTTGGTTCAATCCATCGGAAGTTCTTCACCGGTAGTGCGTCGCACATGACAGTACCGTACAAGTTGTTACAATCTATGAATGTTAGTTATTAGTTTGTTTCGCTGATGTTAATCTAAAATTTCTTACCAAGGTAGCAGATGTAACTACTAGGCTTCGATTCGTCATGTGATTCTAGATATTTGTTGTTGGCTGCTGCAAACCGATGACTTATCATCGAGACACCTCCCCTAATCCCCTTTTCGATGAATAGGTGCATATCCTCATCCAAAAGAAGGTCTAAGCGCACCTTCATTTTACAAAGGGTGGCGCTCCATGCAAAACCTGGTAGGGTATAAGCATGGGCTGGATCGAGTCGATAGGATGTCATACACATTTTGCGGAAATTGTGGAACACATCGGCTAGAAGGAGTGTGTCGGACAACACGTACAGATCGTGATACCCTCCCAGATTTTGTATGTTAAAAGATTGCCACACGTTTTGAGCGTGGGCGTAATCTTCCTGGGCCAAGGGTTCGTCCGTGAGGTCGTTGTGGAAGCACTCAATTGGTGGTAGTTGCCTCTCGTCGAAGCGCTTCTCCGAATCCATGTAGGTGTACGGGTAAACACCCTTCCTAAGAAGTAACTTGACCTCGTCTGGGTTGAATACAGAGTTCAACAATGGGAATTTCACCGGTCCGCCCTTCGCAACATTCGAAACAAGTGTCTCTAGTGACGCCGGTAAGAACCGAATACTATCCACAAAACGTAAATTCCCTAGTGTGAATGAAATGTACGTTTCACTGTTGGACGCGATACAGTCAATCTTCTTGTTTCTTATCAGGGCGATTTGCTGCATGATAAGGTGGGCGTCGTATCTGTTGGTGTTACGTAGTTAGCATACAGTTATAATTATCGATTATGGTTAATTACCTGCTCAAGTTATGCATCACGACTGGGATGAATTTAGGCGCTTTTAACTTCAGATTACAACTCTGGCATGCGCACCCCCTATATACTCCGGTGTAGTGGTCGTGGTCACGTGTTTTGACCATCTTTCCAATGAATGGTTCCTCGCAATCGTAAGAGTGCGTTGAAGTATGGAATGCGATTTCTTCATCAGCAGAAAGTTGCATGGGAATATTTTCCTTCAACATTTCGGCGATATCATCAGCTTCACCCAAAAGTATTTTCAGAAATTTCAAAGCTCCATCTCCCCCTCTGTACGTCTCATGCTTGACGAGATTTCCTGCGAGTAATCAAATATGTTAGATAATAGGACACGTGATTCACGGTTTTGAACTCACCAGTTGGACCGACAATAGCGTATGAAAACCCACACGCTAATGTCGTTGAGACTTTTGGTAGAAGAGATTCGAAATCAGCAACGATGATATATGGAACCTGTTTATGTAACAAATATTATGATATATCCCACGTTAATATAAAACATATCTCGTATATTACCATTTGATTCCATCCAAAGTTTTCGAATTTTAAAACTGGTTTATCGTGAGGCATGATAACGCGTTGTGGATCATACACATTACACTCCCGCACATGGTTATTGTGTACTTCTTCCGTGTTGCTTCTCTTCAAGCAATACCGACAATAATGGACTGTTCCTTTGTGTTTCGTGAAGTCGCTTAGAAGGCGACTAAGGTGTCGGATCAATACATAATGTTTTGATTCACCATTTGAAACCAATAGCAAATCAATTTGTCGCGCTTCGGGGACTTTTTTCTCACTCACGTAACGTGGGAAATACCCCTTTTCATAAGCGAAAATATTGATGGAGAGGTTATTCTTTTCCTCGAAGGTCTTAAGTTTATATGAGTCCAACTCGAAGGGGAATGTAATGCCGGACACGTTCAGTTCGTCCTCATATGGTCTATAATGAGTGATTCGACTAGGATGGTTGGTCGCGGGATGTAACTTGGCCAAAATTGACCACAAGAAACGCTTGTTGTCGAGTGGATCCTCAGGGTCCACGTTTACAGTAGCCTTTTTATTTTCAATTACGGGTGGTAATTGAAAATAGGTTCCACCAACAAGGGGTAGATATTGGATGATGTTGATTTGGACGTATAAAATACGGTCCAAAACCCAGCCACTTCCCATCGATTCGAAATTGTTCATACTTTCAGCTAATTTCTCCCGACTAGTCTAGCTGTCGGGGAATAACTTCCGGTGTCAAAGTTGCGTGTGTGAACCCACGGAAGTACGGACTAGTTTCGACGTCTGTACCTGTATTCCCGAGTTCCCGCGTGTATCGCGCGCGTACCACCATGTACCATTTTATTCCTCTTTTTTCCGAGAGTTTGTTTCTGAGATACGTTTCCAGTTTATCACGATGTTCATTTAAGAACAACACGGGATCTGTAACCCCTTCCGGCGCGGTAAGTTGAGGTGAAAAAATCGCGTCCTCGAGTGGGTTTATTTCCTCGATTTCCGGTTCAGGTGGGTTAACCGCGTTTTGTTGAACCTCCCAATTGTCCATGAATTCATTTATTCCCACGTCATCTTGAGAAGAGAGTTCATACTCCTTTTGTTCATCCTCCCATTTCTCCATAAAGGTGTTAAGTCCTTCGTCATCTTGCGAGAGTAGGTTATCCGAATCTAAACATACATTTTATGTAAAATTTTCAACCGGAGAGGATAGGGTTTCCGAATCAAGTCGTAATTTTCATTTAAATTAAATATAAACTTACCATTTTCCACTCGACGTCTTTTAGGTATTTCCGCGAACGTGGGTGAAGCGGCCCTCTTTACGGGAGAATTTGGCGGGGTAATACGGTTCGACGGTCCGGGCTGTGGTGAAGTACCCCGCGTGGGGTTTAAGTTTACCCCGGGCTCGTCGTGTTTAAATTTCCGTTGGTGGCGAATCAAAATATCCCGACGTGCAAATACTTTACCGCAGAAGTTACAATTAAATTTCACATTACCGTGTACACTGCGCGTGTGTCGATCTAGACTCCGTTTGCATGTGAAGGAAGCTGTACATTTCTCGCAGTCTTACATCTTGAAGAGTGATCTATTCACTCGTCTAACCCCGTTTTATACTAGTTGACTTATCTTTGTATGATTTACCCGGGTTTCGTTGACCTGGCACCGAGTCTGTGCACTGTAAAAAAGTGAGGTTCATCTTTGATTGCTTAGGCGTGCATAGCGCCGACACTGTGGTGGTACGCTTTAACATTCAAATTTGAATAACTTCTTTGCGTTCAAATTTGAATAACTTCTTCGCGTTCAAATTTGAATAACTTCTTTGCGTTCAAATTTGAACAGAACACTATTGTTCAAAATTAATCGCTCACGCATTCATATTTGAACGATGCTAAGAGGTTAGTATATCGTGTAAATTTAAGCATGAAACCGCTCAAATTAAATTGGAAAATTTAACGTTTAATATTGAATCTTTATGTATTCATTATTGAGCAACACCGGAGAGTTTGATCAAGCGTTCATATTCAATTGCTTACGTTTAAAATTAAGCAGTTCACCATTTAATAATACATGGTGGACAAGCGTTTGATGAAGCATTGAAATTTGACGTTGAATTTTGAATACCCTGGAGAAATTTGATTTCAAATTTCATCGCTGAATGCCTTATGGTATAGGGCATACTATATTAAATATAGTAAACACACTGATAAGGAAGAAATCTAATGTGTTTAAAGCTTGTACATCTTCTGAGGGCGGGTGAATTTGAAACACATAAACTATAATCGTTGTGTTAAATAATAATTCAGTTGTATGAAGAAAGTCTGCACCCTTTCCGATTATAACGTTAGAGCAATAGGTTATATTATCAAACTATTTGAAGGCCCAAGTAAATATAAGGGAAAGGAGAAATACGCAATAATCCGTAACATTTCCTTTGATATTATTGTATAATGATGTTTATACAGGCTAATGTATATTTAATTCAAGGTAAATAAGCAAGTTATAGTAAATTGTTGAGAAGTTATTGAATTTTTAATGGAAGCTTTGTTTGTAGTACAAATTTACAGCAGCGGAATCAAGTAATTTTAGGGCAGAATTAATTTGGTTTGGCACACCTATTGGGATTGAAAAATTTCGTTCTCGTGTGAACGCCCATATCACACTCGTTTGAACGCCCATAATGCACTCGTTTGAAAGTCAAAAAGTTCTTATTTGAATACCTAAAACGCTCTTGTTTTAATACTAATACTAATACAATCCTATTAGAACGCCAAAACGACCGTATCTGAACGCTTCATTAGCCCAAGGCGGTTATTCAAAATTGAAATTGAATGGGATAAAGATTCATTTTTGAACGGTTATGTATAAGTTGTTCAAAAATAAATGCTTGAGTTAAGTTTTGATCGACATGACGGTAGTTTGATCAAAAATAAATGCTCATGACTGGTTTTGAACGCCTAAAACACCCCTTGTTGAAAATTGAATGTCTCTGGTTAAATGTGAACGCGTCAATAGAGGCTTGTTCAAAATTGAACGGTCACTATCAGATTTGAATGCCAAAAGCACGCTAATTTTTTACAGTGTGGTATTTTCCCCACCAGCTCCGCGTGTAGATTGTATTTCCCACTACACGTCAAACCCCCACGTGACTTTTTAAACATGATAAGCATATGTACGCTCCAACCCCGAATGTGTCTAATCAAAATACCAACATTGAAATCTTTATCAAATCTCTGAATTCTTTTTATTTCAAACAACAATAAGTAAATTTTTATTATTTTCAATCTGTTTGTGAATATACATCGTCTTGGTGTTCATACACCCATTCAGAGTAAAGTATACATTTAGATAGGGCACATACATATTTCCCATTTTTAAAAATTGTCTTATGACCCACCAAACACGTGATCATGGGTCCATCCTCGTCGATATCGGATGCCACACCATTTAAGTCAATAACGTCTCGGTGAATTATATTTAAGAGAAAAAAACACTTTTCTTCGCCTTTACAAAACACCCTTTCGTATCCTTGGACGGCTTGAGATAAACATGCCTCCAGTTTGTTGTATGACGTAACTCCATGACTCCAGGGGAGACCGTGTAAATTGTGGCAAATCCACCGGTTTTGTTGTTTGGCCTCCTGCGAGAGTTCCTGATCCGTGTACGGTGGTTCAAAGGACCATGATGCTACCCTCGGTGTTATTTCAACCGTTGTTGCAGCCGCTTCCTTTACAATTTTTTCCCGTCCACCCACCGTTGATCGACCTTCCAGGAATTCAAAGTCAACGACGATTGAGTTTTTAAACCTAGGATGAGCATATGGGTTATTACTATTCCGGGGTGATGAAATGTAATTGTGTGGTTAAGTACTTACATGGTACTTGTTGGTCCCCTTCTTCGTCCTTTCTACGAACTTTGTGGCTGGAATGATTTTCTACTTTGCCTGGTCTGGTTATTTATACAGTCATTGCATTCTACGTCATTATAGCTTTAACTGTACATTTTTGGGTGTGAGTAATGGGTTTTCTGGGGCGCCACATGTTGAAATCGGGGGATAGAATATTTTTCCATGGCGTTGGTTTTCCCCGGGTTTTCCATGACGCCCTTTTCCGGGGTTTTACCCCCACAAGATAAATTCATTTTTAAACTTTCACCACACTAGAATTGAACTGATTTGAATTCCGAGTTTTTATTTTTCTTATCCCTTATCTTATCTTAGTGTTTGTGATAAAATTAAACTTCTCGAAAGATCCAGCGTCACTGGCGCCATCTGCTTCCCCCTCGCACCGCTCGCACCGCCCCTGCCTTCCACAGTGCTTGGCCTGGGAGACTCTTATGAACCCTACTGTTATATTAAAAGGGTCATACTTACTGTTATTATGATACTTATTGCGTGTAATTTGTCGTTGAATGTAGGTCACGCCTCATATCACAATTATAGTTTTACTTTTGTTTCTCACTTCTACGTAAAATAAAATTGCTTCCTAAGTTTCACGAAACTGTAATTAATATCTCGTATAATATCGGGGAAAATTCGTCAAAACACCGGCATCAACCAGTTATCACTGAAACTTGTAATACAAAAAAGTGTGAGCTCTGTTTGTGGAGAGCAAGGCGAGGGGTCGGACGTATGTCGAAATCCCGTACAGTTCGTTTAAAATCTATTAAAATCTCTCTCGAAAATCTCGAAATCCCGAAATCTTACCCTTAAAATCTCAAAATCCCGAAATCTCACGTCAAAATCTAAAAATCCAAAAATCTCACGTCAAAATCTGAAAATCCCGAAATCCCTACCTTAAAATATAGAAATCCCGAAATCTTAACGTAAAATCCCGAAATCTCACCCTAAAATATCAAAATCTGAAAATCCCCACGCATAAAATACACGTTTTGCATCTATTTAAGAGTTGAAGACACGGGGGTAAAACTCAGCCTTCCATCTCGCTTTTTGGCACCTGCGCTATAAGCCCAGGACTTTTAGGGTTTGACCTAGAACATTTGAACATAAAGATGAAAATTGGTATATGTGTTATTTTCGACCCAACAAATAATATAATAAAAGTCCCCTGCTGTAGAGCGCGAGCTTTCGCCGCCATCTTGGAAAATGGCCGCCGGGAATGCGAGCTACAATGTATTCCACATTCTTCTTGAAAAATTATGAAAATTGGTACACATTATGACTGGGACCACATTCTAGGAAAATTATAATATCTTTAAATTTTCATAATTTTCCAACAACATGGTGAAATAAACCGTACCTAGCATTTACGGCGGACATTTTCCAGTATGGCGACCATACTATCAGACACAGAGCTGTGAAATTTTACTATGATTTTCATGTGGTTACATTCATAATATGCACCAATTTTCGTAATTTTTGAAGAAGAATGTGGAATACATTGATGCTGGCATTCCCGGCGGCCATTTTCCAAGATGGCGACAAAAGCTCGGGCTCTACAGCAGGGGACTTTTAGTATATTTTTTGTTGGGTCAAAAACAACACATGTACCAATTTTCATCTTTATGTTCAAATGTTCTAGGTCAAGCCCTTTTTAAGCCTATCCGTCCAGGCCTATACCGAAGATTACTGTATTAAAAATTAGACTATTTTTCTCCGGTATTCATTACGGTAAATGAAAACAAATTTATAGTCTATATTTCAAAATCTCGAAATATCCTTTGAACACCGGAAGTTAATAGTAAATCTTGATATCCCCTGCAAATACCCAAAATTTCATCAAAAATCCGAAAATCTCCTCGAAATCTGAAAATCTCCTTCAAAATCTGAAAATCTCCTTCAAAATCTGAAAATCTCCTTCAAAATCTGAAAATCTCCTTCAAAATCTGAAAATCTCCTTCAAAATCTGAAAATCACCTCGAAATCTGAAAATCTCCTTCAAAATCCCGAAATCTCCTTCAAATTCCCGAAATCTCCTTCGAAATCTGGAAATCGCGTTGAAAATCTGAAAATCTCATTGAAAATCCCGAAGTCTTAAAATCTTGGACTAGATTTCAAGGTTTCTAAAATCTCAGTCAGAATCTCAAATTCTGGGGAAAATCTCAAAATCTTGAAATCTCAAAATCCCGTACACTAAAATGCCGAACGTCCGACCCCTCGGAGCAAGGCTTTCTTTTCATGTTGAAAATGCACCAGTAGCAACCAATCCCTTTTGATTAACTTCATTTTTGTAAAAACGTTCAGTTTTATCAGATAAATAACGATTAAGCCGAAATTTTTCATCAAATTAATCGGTATTATATATTTAGAAATTTAACTCAACAACGCAAAGGCCTTCCTTCACTTAAAAAATTTCGTCGAAAACTCTTCTCGCAAGCTAACCACGCATTTGTCGCTTCCCATTACAGTGGCGGCTCAAGTCAAGTGGAGGCCCAAGCGGTAACCATTTTGGGGCCCCCCAAACTCGAGATATTAAAATTAAATAGTAGTTGTAAGAAGAAATTTATATAAGAAAGCCTAAAATAGCGTCCGGTGCGCGCGTGATAGTCGACAATCCTCCCTTGAAAATGAGCCGGGACTTAATATTTTATCTTATACCGTTTTTCTTTGGGGTCGTCTGAGAGCGCTCCGAGATCGCTCCAAATTTACGTGTAACGTCATCGCTCTAGCTCAGAGGACCGAATGTAGTTGCTCCTAATGAAAGAAAAAAGTATTTTCAGAGCTGTTTTGTGACGTCTTCAGGCGCTCCGTCTCTAGAGTTGGAGCGGTTGGGATCAATCCGGGAGGAAACCGGGAGGGAGCGACTGGGTCCTTGTAAGACGCGCCGCCGTCTCGGAGCAGCTCGTTTTTACCGCAAAGAAAAACGCTATATGTTTTCCACCATCTATTTCTTTTACCTTTTCATTAAGCCTTGGTTTGGTTTTTGGAACTCATGAAATCATTGGTATTCAATTTAGAAACAATTACAGAACGAACGATTTTCACGTAGATACACATATTCAAAATCCATCAAGTTATGCATGTTCAAAAACTTTAACCAACTTGTTCATGGCAATTAAAAGCAACCATCGTACCGTTTCAGCACTGCATTTTCTGTGTCCTTTGCTCGAGGTTTGCTTTTTCTCTAGGTGGAATAGTTCATTCGCGTCCGTATACCCTATCCCCATGGGATCCAATGGGAAAGCGCAGAGCAATGACGGCCATGAAAGGGGTGGGGCTTACTTGTTTACTGACACCGGCGTATGAGAGTAGAAGCGTATAATCTCGTAACTTAGGTCTTCTATATCTATATAAATCAAAGTCCTGACTGACTGACTGATAATCAACGCCCAGCCCAAACCACTTGCCCTAGAAGGCTGAAAATTTGCCGGAACGTTACTCATAAGTAGTAGGCGCGTACTAAGAAAGATTTTTCCAATCCGCCCCCATCTTAAAAAATGGCGACCAGAAATGTAAAAAATCTTTTCTATATGCAACAAAGTCCGCGCGTTTCAACCGATTTCGCAAATATTTAGTACACAGGTTTCCTTTAAAATATAGACGGGCTAAAGGTCTTTTTGGTTCGATTTGTTGCCATCTTTTTAAATGGCGGCCAAAAACGTAATAACCCTTTTTTATGGAATAGTGCCCACGTGGAAAGTAATAAAAAATGTCCCGACGGGGTGACGGGCAACGCCGAGTGCCTTCGCTCCTAGGGTGCTACAAAAGTATTAGTCATCAGTAAAATCTACCCATACTTTATATCATTTTGATGGAAGTTCTTATTACACGCAAGCGACGCCGCGGGTAACAGCTAGTCTTATATAAATCCCTTCTTGGTAATACTGAAAGGGAAAATATTCGTCATTTATTTCCTATTAAAACTATTAGTCTCTTCCATTTTTTACTTCGAAAATAAAAAAAATGTTAATGGAAGAAAATTAATTCTGCTCAATTCGGGGCCCCACGGTATCCCGGGGCCCCGAGCGGCCGCTTAGTCCGCTTACCGTTAAACCCGCCACTGTCCCATTAGCCACCGGTTTCCTTTCCGTAAAAATTTGCGGAAAAATAGAAAAACAATTCCGTGGTTGTTGCCTAGAAAACGCGAAATTATGCGGTAATATACCTGTTAAAATAGGCTCGGCACGCCCACTTCCCCGCGCTCTGAACCAGTGATAACAATATTGCATATGTGTAATATACTTCAAACGCGGTGTTTCTATGATATTTTCATTAAGACCAGAGTCATTTCGCCACAGGGCCTGGCAGTGCCCGAATAGCTCTTTAACACGCTATGTTGATTTACCCTTGATAAAAATAATTTTAGAAATATAACTATAGCCAGTATTAGCATTTTTTGGATAGAAACATTAGTCATATCAGATGTAAGATAAGGGACTAGAAGTATCGAGGAAACCAAATTCTTCACTTGGCGAAAGTGAATATTCTTGATAATACACAAGAATACACACTCGTTTGCGGATTTTTGACCCACCCCAAGACGAGGTTTGTATGTTGGTAGCTGGGGATTTGGTGCTAAACAATTATAAAATTCATCTTACGGTGCGATTCCTATCTGAAATTTGATGAGCGGCAAAGGATAGTGTTAACTTTATTGTGCTAATAGAGTTTCAAAATTAAATAGTTTTGATCATGCTATTATTAACTGATAGCTCAATTGAAGTTAAAGGGTTAAATTAATTTTAATAAAATGTTTTGGGTTACACTGTTGATGGTCCTGTGAATATTTACAAGTCTTGATCGGCTAGTATAATAATCCAGATAATAGAATTGAAAAATGTAAAATGCTTATATTAGTGAATTATCACTCAAATTGTAAATGCTTATATTAGTGAATTATCACTCAAATTGTAAATGCTTATATTAGCGAACTATCACTCAAATTGTAAATGCTTATATTAGTGAATTATCACTCAAATTGTAAATGCTTATATTAGTGAATTATTACTCAAATTGTAAATGCTTATATTAGCGAATTATCACTCAAATTGTAAATGCTTATATTAGTGAATTATCACTCAAATTGTAAATGCTTATATTAGCGAACTATCACTCAAATTGTAAATGCTTATATTAGTGAATTATCACTCAAATTGTAAATGCTTATATTAGTGAATTATCACTCAAATTGTAAGTGCTTTTCTTGTGAATAAAATGATTAAATTAATATTAACATTATCCAATACATCTATTAAACTTTCATTTAAGTTTAAACTACTCTTCTTAAATACGACTTGAAGATATTAAGTTAAAGGGTTAGATTAATTTTAATAAAATTTTTAAGGTTCAACTGTTGATGGTCTTGTGAATATTTACAATTGTTGATTGGCCAATAATTATTTCCATTGAATTTAAACTGATCTTTATAATTAATAGGTCAAACAATGTCTTACAACTATTTATCATAATATAAGTATCTGATATTCGTTTGATGTGATATTTTCAGTAAATACAATAGTGCTTAAATTGCGATTATTTCAAGTGAAAGCTCGATAAAACGAAAGAACGTTTTTAAAAATTGCTTATATAATTTTCCAATTATTTCAATATAGTTTAGAATATGTTTCCAATAAAATATGCTGATATATTTGTATTATAGCGACACGGACAGAAAATTTGAGTAAAGAGCTAATTTCACTGTTAAGTTTGAAAAGGAGAATCGTAAAGCTAGTTTCTCGAGAAACCGTTCTAGTTCTAAGATTTTTCAACACACTGAGTATTTGAATTATTTTTAAAGCCCTCGTTATAACACAGATTGGGAACAGCTACCGTTGGTTAACGAACTGACTAGTCATTCAGAGTGCTTGGGTTAATTTTCTTCTTTTCCTTTCTTTTGATCATGCAAGCTGACAAAATCTCCAGAGCTACAGCGACGCAAGAGACGACTAGACCCTTGAGCCAGAATTCGAAAGGCAGAGAAACAGTGCTGACGTCTAACGACGACTTTCGGTTCGGGTTTACTCCAAGTAACGAGGTCCATCTGCGCATCCGATTCAGGCGTCGTCCAGCGATAGAATTGGTGTTCCGTGTTAAATAACACACTGAAAAATTGAAAGTCAATTTCTGAAACTGAATAAATTTAGAATAACGGAACTAACACTTTTCTAAGAAGTTCTATCTTCGTGGTGTCGTTCATGAGGCTCGAAAGTGGCATGTATCTGAATTCGGAGTACGGCGGTTCTTGTTTAACGTGAGCCGACTTGGAGTAAAGCCATTTGTTTGTTGTTGGGAAACTATCCAAGTTTATTTTAAAGAATATTTCATTGATGATGCAGGCTCCTCGCACTTCATTCAATAATTTCACAATACATTTGGTGTTAATAGGAATTGTTATCGCACCCGGAACCCCCTTTGGCAAGGGGTTTTTCTTTACCTGTCCAATAAGCGAACAATAAAAAAGTAAATAGAGGACCTACACAAGATAACACTACCCATGGCCGGTAAAAAGCGTGTTCAAATGATCGGTTATGGAAATAACCCTGTAGCTTCAGTCCATTTCCATCTTTAGCAAAAATATCCGTAAATTTATTCAGGGTTTTGTAGTTTATTTCTGAAAATTGACCTCGCATGGTGGCGCCAACATATGCAAGGACCACTGTAGACGCTAATAGCCAAGTTGCCAGAATTATTTCTTCAAACGGTATCCCTTGTTTTTTCCTCGGATAAGCTGAAAAATATTGTAAAGTGATTGTACAAAATGGTAATTTTATTTATATATTTAGCGAAAAGTTAAATAGCTGCAGAAGTCCATTAAATGTGCTAATTTAACGGACTTCTGATAACTGTCATTAAAACAAATAGTTTTCTTCATAGCCCTCGACTCCCTTCTGAGAGGGTCTTTTTTGGTTTCCCAACTTCTCCTTTAAAAGCTTTTTAATTACAGGATTAACGCCGCTTTGTCAAAAGCCTAGGTCTCCTTTCAAATACAAGGCTATTATAAATTATACTACTTTAGTAAATATCGCGATTCAATAAGGTTCAAAGAAGTTATTAATTTTTTTTAACATAAAAACCAAAAAATTTACCTTCACAGAAAAATGTTGATATCAAGTTCCAAACATTGTCGAAGGAATTGGTGACTATTTTCGTGATAACAATTGGTAACTTTGGTTTTCTACGTTTCGAGTTATCCAAATACAAGTGCACAGATTTTCTTAGCGACAAGCAACAAGATACGATGAAAAAGGAAACCACCAAGATAAAAACTGTCTACAATGAAATTAAAAAGTGTAACAGAATATTTCTATTATTTATCAATTAATTGAAATCCAGTCATCCAATTGGTTTATAAGCTTACATTGCCATCCATTTCTAAAAGTTGAGATACGTTTTTAATTTCCTGTTCGGGTTTCGAAGAAGCTGTGACGATCTTTTCGAAATGGTAATAACTTGGGTAAAGCTTCGATGTAAAATCTTTGTAATGGTAACGCGCATCTTTCATCATCCAAAACACATCTATGACCTGAAATTGAATTGAGATATGTGATATAACGTACACGGAAAGATGAATGAGATTTAATTGTTGCCAATTTCAACTTTTGCTACGAAATGGAACTAGAATTTAAATTCTATACGTGATATTTTAAACGTAGGCCATAGCTTGTAAACTTTGCTGCTTATTTCGCAAAATCTTATGACGAAATTTCTAAAACGAAAGTGCAATATTTTTTAATAGTAGATCAACTTCGTACTTCGTAAATTGCCCACACCCCAATATGAATGATGTTAAAGATATAATTACATTAATTGCATTTTGGCTATTACCAAAAGTAATATAAGAAACCTCCCTTCGGGAGGAAAGTATACAAAGGCGAATTTTTCCCGATACATCCTCGTACCGCGAATGTCCCCGCGCACTTATACGGCCGTAAACAAAGTTTAAAATATAGGGCCGCGGCGCGTAGAGCGTAGGAATACATTCTCTGATCTCGCGATTGCGTCGGCTGCTTAAGTTAAGTCAATTTCACAGACTCATTGTCATTTTAAACTTTTCCAATGAAATAATTCATGCAGCATTTTTAGATTTTGATGATAATCAATCATTAATAAACAGGCAGTGACTCGATTATAGGATTTTCATAGGTATTTTCGTTTCGAAATAACCGTATGTGAATATTTATTACCAAAATCAGGAATCTTCTATTTCTTTACGACAGACGGCTAAGCAGACTACACTAGTTTGAAGCGCTTTTTCCTCTTTCCAACGACCATATCAAAGGACTAAGATCTACCGTACCTTGTCCATGAGCAATAGTGTCTGAATATGGTATTTGGCGGTTCGAGGATGTCTCGCGTGTTTTAACGTTATGCCTATGGCCTCTTGTATACTTCCCTCCCGTAGGGAGGTTTCTTATATTACTTCTGCTATTACGTATACTTAAATTATACAAAAACGAGTTTTGCTTCGCAGTCCTTAAAAAACTGCATTTATACACAATCCGCGACACTTTTTCAAACCCACAAAGGGCCAGAAACTAGAAATTATTATATGTATTGCAATTTGAAATGAAGTTTAATCGTTATGAGAAATTTGCTTTTAATTGCGTAGTTCAAACATTTGTTATGATTAGAAATTTTTACAACTAAAACGGGTATAAATGCGGCGTTTCGAGATAAAGGGAGCTTAGATTTTCACGTATGAAATTATATAGAATCTGTTCCCGTAAGAACTTATCCCTGTCTAATAATTAAGGCGAAAAAATACAAAATGAGCTTTTAGCATCTTAATTTTTCAGGGTGGAAGAGATAAGAACACTTATTTCGAGTAAAATGTCGCTTTACTACTCCTAAAATGAGGTCCGTCATTCTGATTTGTGGTTTTAAAAGCCTTGTCGTATTTCTGACAATTATCATACATTCAGAAAAGGTGTTCGTATGTGTGTTGTTACATCTTGCATAAGTTTTAAACTTCAATTTGAACTCTAGTCATAATCGTCCTTAATTTAGCTCTTTATTCCGAAACGCCGCATTTAAACCCGTTTTTGTTGTAAAATTTCTAATCGTAACAAATGTTTGAACTACGCAATCAAAAGCAAATTTCTCATAACGATTAAACTCATTTCAAATTGGAATACATATAATAATTTCTAGTTTCTGGCCCTTTGTGGGTTTGAAAAAGTGTCGCGGATTGTGTATAAATGCAGTTTTTTAAGGACTGCGAAGCAAAACTCGTTTTTGTATATTATCTGTCCCTTTTTGGGGAAAAAAGTTATTTGGGAATAAATTAGTTCTGGAATAGTCAAACTCAATCGTCCAATTTTTTAAGACTTATTATATAGTATTTCACTAAATCGTAACTTACATTTGGAAATTGGAATGGTCGGATAATACAATGTACTGTATAAAAACACACTATGCTAAATATTCGTTGAAACCAAGTGAAAATTATAAAAATTCTCCGACTATTTCTTTGTGATCATTTAACCTTAGGCTTAGAAAGACAAAAAATAGGCCCAAAAAGTTTTAAAAAAAATCCATAGACATTAGAACACTATTAAGAACCTAGACAAACTATTGCGAGAGGGGTCTCGCGATATTCTGTTAGGAAAATTTCAATCCCACCCCTTCGCGTGTGTGATAGGGTTTTTGATACGTGGCGCCCCTATCGGCGAGCGAAGGAGCTATTCAATTTGAACAAAAAATAAATACCGTAATGTTTCATCTTGCAAATGTTTTAATTCTCTGTTAATAAACATCTCTTTATTCTACAAACACTTTTCCTTCCATTAATTAATACGGAAATTAATAAAAATTAATTAAATATTAAACGTCCCCGGCGGGATTCGAACCCGCGTTGTCTCCCTCCCAAGTACTGACCGCGCTCGAAGCTGCTTAACTTCGAATGTTAACATGGGGTTAGTAATATTTTAGTTTACCTCGCCGCATGTAGATGGCGCTACAAGCAACTCACCCTATCATACTCGCGAAGGGGTGCTTCCATTGAACCCGAATCAAAGCTGAAAATTCAACCGTTCCTCTTGTATCTCTATGAAAAAATCACATGAACTTAATTAGAGAATCAAAATGGCGAAATTAAGCGCGAGATTCGAATTGAAACTTTTATTGAAATGCAGCGCGTGATGGCGCGTGAGCAAGCGCGTGGTTTAAAAATATTTTTTTTGAAACCTATACAAAAAGGCCAAGTTAACCTTACACTACGAGAAATGAGATACTATACCTTTTCAGCCTTTGCCAGTGCTGTAAAGTTAGGCTGTGAAAAAAGTGTACCCCCTTGGTCGCCAAAACCTTGGGTCTAAAGGCCCATTTACACTAGACTAAAATCTTACGTTCGCGTCGGTTAGAGGGCTGCAAACTGAAAAAAGTCATTCCCAAAGCCTGCCAACTCCAATGGTAAAATTTTCACAAACGCCACTGCCACCCTAACGCCATTGTTATATTTTCAACTCCTCCCTAACGCCACACTAAAGTTCATTTCATTTTTGAATCCCTGCCAAAGCCAATTGTGAAGTTTCACACGAATTCCAATCCCTGCCAAAGCCAATTGATAAATTCAATAATATTTCCAATCCCTGCCGTAGCCAATGTGAAATTTGACAATTTTTCCAATCCCTGCCAAAGCCAATGAGATATGCGACAAGTTTTCTAATCCTTGACCAAACTAATGAGATATCCGACAAGTTTTCCCATCTCTGCCAAAGCCAATGAGAGCTTCAACAAACTTTCTTACTCCAAACACAAAAGCATTTAACCTAACCAATTTCCATTGATATTTACCCCAACGTTTCCCAGCCGGCCGTGTGGTATATTATGGACTTATATATTATGAAGGTTTTCCAACGTTATCCCACTGCATTTTTACCTCTCCGAGTGACGTATGTCACGGAGAGGTTCTAATTTCGACGTGTCTGTGTGTCTGTCTGTCTGTGTGTGTGTCTGTCTGTCCGTTGTTACACCCACGTGACCGTGTTCGCAGTTTGCAAATCGGAGCAAACGTGTATTCAATTTCCAGACTGCATTTACAGTCCCGGAAATTGTATTCCACTTACAGGCTATTACTCCATTGCCTGTCTAACAACTCTGTTCATTTGTCCACCCCACATGGACACCAATCTGAACTTACTAACTTCTAAACACCACCATCTTCTAGTCTTTCGCCCATTCCACACCGACACCAGTTTGTACTTACTGGCTTCTAAACACCACCACCTTCTCGTCTTTGTCCATTCCACATGGACACCAGTCTGTACACCTGGCTTCTAACACCACCATCTTCTGGTCTTTGTTTTTGTCCATCCCACATGGACACCAGTCTGTACACCTAGCTTCTAACACCACCATCTTCTGGTCTTTGTTTTTGTCCATCCCACATGGCCACCAGTCTGTACACCTGGCTTCTAACACCACTATCTTCTGGTCTTTGTTTTTGTCCACCCCACATGGACACCAGTCTGTACACCTGGCTTCTAACACCACCATCTTCTGGTCTTTGTTTTTGTCCATCCCACATGGACACCAGTCTGTACACCTGGCTTCTAACACCACCATCTTCTGGTCTTTGTTTTTGTCCATCCCACATGGACACCAGTCTGTACACCTGGCTTCTAACACCACCATCTTCTGGTCTTTGTTTTTGTCCATCCCACATGGACACCAGTCTGTACACCTGGCTTCTAACACCACCATCTTCTGGTCTTTGTTTTTGTCCATCCCACATGGACACCAGTCTGTACACCTGGCTTCTAACACCACCATCATCCTTAAGGTTAAGACATACGCGGCGATCGGCTAGGGTTACGAGAAACGTCTAGCCTTCCAATGGAGGGGTCTTCCTCCAAGGTTCACGCAATTGCGATGTTCTTATCTACAGCTGCGATTCGAATCCTTTATATACTACCTATTTGAGTAAGTCGAAACAACAGTCATATCCTTCAATTCAAACGTCAATATTAGTCAAGTCTCTCAAGGTGGTTTAATTATTCTTTTTTAAAACGATGTAACGCTCAATAAGGCGAACAACTAACGAAGAAAATATTACATATTAATTATATTTATTTTAATATTTAAGATAATCTCTTTTCTCAATTCAAAATTAATACGGAAAGAGTTAAAAAGCAGTCTATTTTTTGTCTGTGTGTGTCCGTCCGTTATCACACTAGTATAGTGCGCCGAGTTAGCGGTTCGCTTTGTTTTGATGTGTTAAGAAATCCTACAGAACCTTAATATTCACTTTTTCCATAATATAAAGTGAATATGTGGAAATCTTTTTCGTAATTACGATGCATTTAGTACATTTGTAGCTTTAAAGCTCTGTTTCATTTTGATATTCCAAGGATGTTTTTTAATATTATTATTTGAAATGGCTGTTTATATATTACTTAAGCTATACTACATCTGTATATAGAATAATCCTTGGTTTAGGTATTTCAAGACGAAAGCTATGGCCTCGATTCTGTCGGGTAAATCAAGATTGATCCGCAATAGGCTTAGTGAACCAAAGAGTAAATAATTGAGACCTGAGGTGGAGTAAACTCTGGGTTTTGATTATCGTGTCTGTAATGAAGGGACATTAACGGTTCAGAGTGAACCGAAAGTTAAATACACGTTTAAATAATCAAATTTAGATTTTATAATAGAAGAAAGCATCATGGTAGCAATTAGATCAGTGAAAGGGCTAATCGTTATCGGATCATAGATTTGAAGTTTTCATTCTTGTTTCAAAGTTAATATAGAACGAGTATTGATACTGTTAGTTATTTAAAACAGAATTGTATATTTGATTTGCGATAAATGATAAAATGAAGTTTCAAGTGTGTGACTCTCAGTGGCGGGTTTAACGGTAAGCGGACTAAGCGGCCGCTCGGGGCCCCGGGATGCCGTGGGGCCCCGAATTGAGCAGAATTAATTTTCTTCCATTAACATTTTTTTTATTTTCGAAGTAAAAAATGGAAGAGACTAATAGTTTTAATAGGAAATAAATGACGAATATTTTCCCTTTCAGTATTACCAAGAAGGGATTTATATAAGACTAGCTGTTACCCGCGGCGTCGCTTGCGTGTAATAAGAACTTCCATCAAAATGATATAAAGTATGGGTAGATTTTACTGATGACTAATACTTTTGTAGCACCCTAGGAGCGAAGGCACTCGGCGTTGCCCGTCACCCCGTCGGGACATTTTTTATTACTTTCCACGTGGGCACTATTCCATAAAAAAGGGTTATTACGTTTTTGGCCGCCATTTAAAAAGATGGCAACAAATCGAACCAAAAAGACCTTTAGCCCGTCTATATTTTAAAGGAAACCTGTGTACTAAATATTTGCGAAATCGGTTGAAACGCGCGGACTTTGTTGCATATAGAAAAGATTTTTTACATTTCTGGTCGCCATTTTTTAAGATGGGGGCGGATTGGAAAAATCTTTCTTAGTACGCGCCTACTACTTATGAGTAACGTTCCGGCAAATTTTCAGCCTTCTAGGGCAAGTGGTTTGGGCTGGGCGTTGATTATCAGTCAGTCAGTCAGGACTTTGATTTATATAGATATAGAAGACCTAAGTTACGAGATTATACGCTTCTACTCTCATACGCCGGTGTCAGTAAACACGTAAGCCCCACCCCTTTCATGGCCGTCATTGCTCTGCGCTTTCCCATTGGATCCCATGGGGATAGGGCATACGGACGCGAATGAACTATTCCACCTAGAGAAAAAGCAAACCTCGAGCAAAGGACACAGAAAATGCAGTGCTGAAACGGTACGATGGTTGCTTTTAATTGCCATGAACAAGTTGGTTAAAGTTTTTGAACATGCATAACTTGATGGATTTTGAATATGTGTATCTACGTGAAAATCGTTCGTTCTGTAATTGTTTCTAAATTGAATACCAATGATTTCATGAGTTCCAAAAACCAAACCAAGGCTTAATGAAAAGGTAAAAGAAATAGATGGTGGAAAACATATAGCGTTTTTCTTTGCGGTAAAAACGAGCTGCTCCGAGACGGCGGCGCGTCTTACAAGGACCCAGTCGCTCCCTCCCGGTTTCCTCCCGGATTGATCCCAACCGCTCCAACTCTAGAGACGGAGCGCCTGAAGACGTCACAAAACAGCTCTGAAAATACTTTTTTCTTTCATTAGGAGCAACTACATTCGGTCCTCTGAGCTAGAGCGATGACGTTACACGTAAATTTGGAGCGATCTCGGAGCGCTCTCAGACGACCCCAAAGAAAAACGGTATAAGATAAAATATTAAGTCCCGGCTCATTTTCAAGGGAGGATTGTCGACTATCACGCGCGCACCGGACGCTATTTTAGGCTTTCTTATATAAATTTCTTCTTACAACTACTATTTAATTTTAATATCTCGAGTTTGGGGGGCCCCAAAATGGTTACCGCTTGGGCCTCCACTTGACTTGAGCCGCCACTGGTGACTCTCTGAAATACGGTAGGGGGTAGAGAACATCTACTGGTCTTTGTTTTTGTCCATCCCACATGGACACCAGTCTGCACACCTGGCTTCTACTCCATCGTCATCGTTGGGTTTAAGACATTCGCGGCGATCAGCTAGGGTTACGAGAAACGTCTAGCCTCCCTAGGGTGGGTTGTCCACGATAGGTTTTCGCAATTGCGGTTGTTCTTGCTTTTAGCTGTAGTTCGACACCCTTATATACTACCTATTTGATTAAGACGAAGCAACCGGCGTATGCTTCATTTCAAACGCCAATATTAGTCAAGTCTCTCAAGAATGTTTAATTGTTCTTTTTTAAAACGATGTAACGTTTAATAAGGCGAATAACTAACGAAGAAAATGTTAAATATTAATTATATTTATATTAATATTTAAGATAATCTTGTTTCTCAATTCAAAATTAATACGGAAAGAGTTAAAAAGCAGTCTATGTTTTTGTCTGTGTGTGTCCGTCCGTTGTTACAGTAGTGCGCTGCGTTAGAAGTTCGTTTTGTTTTGATGTGTAAAGGAATCCTACAGAACCATAATATTCCCTTTATCCTTAATATAAAGTGAATATGTGGAAATATTTTTCGTAATTATGATGTATTTAGTACTTTTGTAGCTTTAAAGCTCTATTTCATTTTGATATTCCAAAGATTTTTTTTAATATTATTATTTAAAATGGATGTTTATATATTACTTAAGCTATACTACATCTGTTTATAGCATAATCCTTTCTAAAGTGAATACAAGCACAACGCTACTATGTTGGTCAAATGAACTTTTATTTGTCAATAGGCCTAGTGAACCAAAAAGTAAACGCTTGGGTGTGGTTTTCGTTTCTGTAATGCAGAGACATTAACGGTTCAGAGTGAGCCGAAAGTTAAATACACTTTTAAATAATTAGGCTTAGATTATATAATCATGGTGGAAATCTGGGCCGCGTTCAGCAGAGCCCAGCGCTGTGAGCAGTGTCCTACATAACGGGATTTGGTTTTTGAATTTTGACGTCACGGTGCTTAGCGCTGAGCTAGCGCGGTCTTCAAAGGAAATAGTCGGCTCTTTGGATAACGTGACGTAAAACGCATAGTTCTCAGCTTGGCGAAAAAACCATGGAGGAATTAATACAAATAGCTCTATGGGACTGTAACAATTTAATTGGCGTGAAACCAGTTGATCACGCGAGAATTTTAAGAGATATGTTAGTTTCTAATTTTAATTATAAAAGTTGTTATCTATCTCTATAAATATGTTATGATACAATTTTTGTTAAGCCTTGGTACCTTGCACGCTTTAAATCGGATGATTTTAATGTGTACAAGTATATCATTATTGGATGTAAAATGTCGTCTGATTTACTGTATATTTGCTATGCTTTGTATACTGCTTTAATATTTCATAAACATTTCCATATCTGGGTAAATAAGTTTGTAAGTAGTCGTCTTGACTCGGAGAGGTAATATTTTGGTTTTCCCAACTTGTTTCAATTATTTTTATTATAAACTCGAACATTGTTTATAATTGTAGTTTTCCTTTTTACCTCTCCGTGTGACGTAGTCCAGGAGAGGTTCTGTAACGGCCGTGTCTGTCTGTGTGTCTGTGTGTCTGTTTGTCTGTCTGTGTGTCTGTGTGTGTGTCTGTGTGTCTGTCTGTCCGTTGTTACACCCACGTGACCGCGTTCGCAGTTTGCGTATCGGAGCAAACGTGTTCGCCATTTCCGAACTGCTTTCACAGTCACGGAAATGGCTCCTCTACTTGAGTTCTCACACCACCATCTTCTGATCTTTGTCCATCCCACATGAACACCAGTCTGGTACTTTTCTGGCTTCCAACACCATCATCTTCTGTTCTTTGTCAATGCCACATTGACACCAGTCTGCACTTACACTGGCTTCTAACACCACCATCCACTGGTCCGCCGTCTATTCCACATAGACACCAATCTGTATCATTGGCTTCTACTCCATTATCATCGTTTGGTTTTAGGATATACGCGGCGATCAGCTAGGGTTACGAGAAACGTCTAGCCTCCCTAAGGTGGGATCGCCACCAAAGGTTTTCGCAATTGCGCTTTTTCCTTACTATTATAATGGAAACGAATCGTATATATACCCCAAATTTGAAAAAAGCGGGCAAGAGGGGTACCCTTCACTTTAAACGTCAATATTAGCAAAGTTTGAGAAGATAATAGGTATAACTTTATTTTAAACGATTTAACTATTTTTAATGTTAATTATTGAAGATTAAAATAATTAAAAATAATTATATTTATTTAAATATTAAGGATAAACCTCTCGTGCAAAGAGAGAGATTATCATTGCCTCCTATATCTACCAAGGCCCGTGCATGCGATATATTTCCTTCATTGCCTCCTATATCTATCAAGACCCGTGCATTGTGATATATTTCATTCATTGCCCCCTATATCTATCAAGGCCCGTGCATTGTGATATATTTCGTTCATTGCCTCCTATATCTATCAAGGCCCGTGCATTGCGATATATTTTTCAAAACAACAACAAAAATGGGAAACCCCAACTCAGAAACATAATAACCTTTTCATTGGATACTTAAGTTTATATAATCTTCTTGACACGGAGAGGTAATATTTTGGTTTTCCCAACTTGTTACGTTTAATCTAAGGCGACGGAAAAATTTATGACTCTCTAACTTAAAAAAAACACAAATAGTTTTAGTTTCGTTTTCTCTCGCACAGCAATGAATTGGAATTTTTTTTTTGCGAAGGGGCGGCTGTATCAGCCGCGAGCGTCATGTGCCGTCTGTGTGGGGTTGAACTTCATGCATCCCGCTTGCGCCAAAACAACCGCGTGGGAAATTCAAAGAGGAAAAATTGACTAATATCACTAATGCCACCAACTCCATTTGGATACTATAAATGCCAACGCCAGCGAAAGCCACCAGAATCCAACAATAATCCAGTCCCGACCGACTCCCGTATAAGTTTTCAAAATATTTCCACTCCCTTCCGACTCCGTTCCATTTCAGAGATAGTATTCCCAAAGCCACCCAATGCCAAATTATTTATTTTACCCAACTCCAACTCCGACCAAAAATGAGGGAGTCCCTTGGCTTTCTATGGAGTTGGAGTTTTCCCAAAGCCTTTGCAGTCCTCTAGCGTCGGTCGTGTCGTTAACTTCGTTTCCGTCGCGTCTGTTCAGACAAGAGAGCAGACGACAGTGACGACCAAAAAGTGAGTGAGATATACTCTGATTTTTGAACCAATCAGGAGCTCGTTCAGTTAAGGCGGGAAATTTTGAAAGTGAAAAATACGTTTGCATTGAATTAGGCCTATTTCGAACAATTATGAACTCCGAAGAGACTACTGCGCTAATTTTGCAAAGTAATAATTTGTTAGCAAGTTATTTTTTCATTAGAAGAGCGAAAAATAAAGCAAATAGGTAAATTTGGGTGAGAGAAGTCTTCGCAGATAGATTCACAGACGGAGATTTTCATAATCTCATACCAAAACTTCAAATGGCTTTTGAAATTAGGGAAGACCCTTTATTTTTGGAATATTGTCGGATGACGCCTAGTCAAGTTGAATATGTTTTAGGCTTGATTGAAAGTAAAATATGTGTTGAAGAGTTGCACTTGAGGGATAGTATTTCAGCGAATGAGCGCCTGTTCATAACACTGAGGTATTTAGTCTCATTAATGCCACAAACAAAAATTTGATCTTTTTAATTTTACACGGAATTTTATTCCGTTTAAAATTTAAGAAACGGCACCAAACCCCTGTCCCTGTCCCGGACGCGTCCGCGAAACCGGTTTCGAAACGAACGCTTACGATGGGAGAGAGAGGGAAAACGAAAGCTTGCGGGGAGAGAGATCGCTAGCGTACGCGATGGCGATACGAAGAGAGATGGAACCCAGATCGGAGGGAAACGAATCTCCGCTGCCTGCCTGGTATATTAGTGAGAGGGGGAAGAGGGAGAGGGGGCATCCCGCTCGGAGAGGAGAGAGAGAGGAAAGAATGGTAGTTTAAATCTCGCGGGCTTTTTTAATTTTACACGGAATTTTAATTCCGGTAAAATTGAGGAAACGGCACCAAAACCCCTGTCGCTGTCCCTGTCCCTGTGCCGGACGCGTCCGCGAAACGAACGCTTACGATAAGAGAGGGAAACCGGTCGCGTCCGCGAAACGTACGCTTACGATGAGAGAGAGAGATCGCTAGCGTACGCGGTGGCGATACGAAGCTCCGCGTAGAGAGAGAAGTGCCTGCCTGGTATATTTCTCGCGGGCTTTTTTGAGTGAAGGGAAACAAGATGATAATTTTCGTGCACTACTGCACTTTGTGCGCGTGATACATCAGAGATTATGCTGGATGGTTAGGTTAGGTTTCGTAAAATAGAGGGGACGCTTTACGGTCATAGTGATTTCTGGTTTAGGGGATCCAGGATTTTGTTTAAATACATTATTTGATTCGTATGGTTTTTAAAAATTATACTTTAGTGGGGTGCACAATTTAGTTTCATTAATATTATTTGAAATGTGACGTTATTAGCAATTAAAGGGATACACGATTGTGTTTCAGAAATGTTTTTAGTTGTACGATTTATTGGAAATCAACTATACGGGGGGTCACGTGAGCCGTGTAAAATTACTATTAAGGCCCAGCCCTTGGGCCATCTTGTTTTATATATAAAGATTTTTGGCTACTGGAGATTGCTACGGCTCCATTTCTCTCGCTTTTCGCGTTGGAAAATCGACGGTTTCACGAATAATCCCCATTGTTTGCCAAGCCTTATGGGATGCCCTGCATCCTATATATCTTCCACCGATGAACAAACACAATATGGCTGTGGCAGCGCAGGGCTTTTTGGAAAAGTGGAACTTTCCCAACTGTGTAGGAGCTGTTGATGGGAAGCACGTCAACATAATAGCCCCGACTAAATCAGGGTCATTGTACTATAATTACAAAGGGCACCACAGTATTGTCCTTATGGCAAATTGTGACGCCCATTACAAATTTACATTTGTCAATGTTGGAAACTTTGGACGAATTAGTGATGGTGGTATTTTCAACGCGAGTTCATTGGGAGACGCTGTAAAAAATTCCGAATTTTTTCCTTCTCCAAAATCCTTGCCTGGGGCAGATTTATTAATTCCAGTGCCATACTGTTTAGTTGGAGATGAGGCATTCCCGCTTTCCAAACATCTCATGAAGCCATATTCTTCCAAAGATTTGACTAAAGAAAGAAGGATCTTTAATTATAGATTGTCTAGAGCGCGTAATTGTATCGAAAACGCTTTTGGAATAAAGGCAGCGCGATTTGGAGTTTTGGGCGATGCGATGACACTGATGCCTCAAAATGCTGAGAAGGTAGTTTTAGCCACGTGTGTTTTACATAACCTTTTAGTGAAATCTGAGGAGATGAGTGCCATAAAGCATTATTGTCCTTCAAATTATAGTGACTATGTTGATAGGCAAGGAATTTCCCATGAAGGTGCCTGGAGAACTAAAGTGGGTAGCGCAAAAGCTGCTTATGCGCTTACTTCACTTTGTCCTCAATTGGGCTCGAAAAATATTACTGGAGAAGCTGTTCGTACACAGTTCTGCAACTACTTCAATAGCACTGGTGCAGTGTCTTGGCAAAACAATTATTGATTTAATAACTGTCAACAAACGAATTTTGAAAACATGGAATAATAAGTTTATTTGGTTATTAGAGTATTTTTTTTAACATGTATAGTATTAGTTATTAATTAATAAATATGTTTTAAAATGAAAAGTGAACAAAAACTAGGACTATTTTGCACCAAATTCCGAAAGTAACTAGAATTTTTCTAATCCTCATCGTAAACCAATTCATAAACTAGCTGCATTATCTTAATCTTGGCCATGGATCTTTTTTTGTCAGAAAGTTTTCCCAAATCTGATTTTAGGCTAAGAAGAAACTGGATCAGAGCTAGCTTGGCTATTTTTTGAATATAAAGTTGTTTTTATTGCTTCATTATTTTCTTTCATCATACTCAATATTTCTCGTTCAACTTTATCATTTTTCTTCTTCTTGTTTGGGGGAGAAGCACTGATAAATGGACCTGCCATTGATTTTTGGCGTTCACAAGAAACATTGTTATTTATTCTTAATCCAGATGATTCAGCAGCTGTTTGGTCGCTGTCTATCATTTACGAATGTATTACTAACAATTATAGTTATCTGGGATTGTAAGGTTTAGCTTCATTTGATAAAATATCAAACTTACTACATGTAATTGATGTTGCTGTTGGAGCTCCCTCATCATCTAAAAAATCCAACCCTTCGACCATATGACTTTCATCGCTTGGGCACATAGCAATGCCCCCTGAAGCTAATTCGTTCAAAATTTCTGTAGCCTCAATATCCTTTTCCAAGACAGACTCGAAGTTCTCTTTTTCATTGGCTGATGGTGCCATACTATCTATGGTACTATTGAATTTTGAGATTTAAATATCATATGTTTCAGGATAACCTTTGGGAAAGATTGCTATATGGAATATTTTAAAATGCAATCTAAATAACATAAATCTTAGCTTCAAACCTCGTCTAATAAAAGAGGAAAGAAACCGAGATTGGCACATTTTAAACAACAACCCTTATACAGTAATCTTCCCTTTAACGGCCAGAAACTAAATTTAACTATTCGAGTGATACCTCCTATGTTTAATGGTATCGTCCAAGAAGGACAACGATTCCATGAAACCCCAGGTGTTAAGAAGAGCAGCGCCTTTTCCGCTTTTCTTTTCTTTGGCCAAGTTTCTTTTTACCCGTACATACTTCTCCCGAACCTGCTTCCAACATCCCTTTAGCTCCTCCACTAAATTAAAGTAATTAAAATAATATTTCCATTCCCCAACCACTGACAACAATTTAAAGTTCACTTTCTGCAAAGGCTTAGCTTACCTGGAAAACCCATGTCTTCCGAAATCTTTCTCCAAGCCAAATGTTTTATGTTGTTTTTCCTATACACATTTTTCCTAATATCCCATAATTCGGGATACTCACGCACATTATTAATTAGATTTTCCGTGTTTTCGTCAGAATACAGGTTGTTTTTGTCCATCTTATTTAAATTCCAATAAGGTCCAAAGTTCCAAACTGAGTAAAGCCCTAGAGCGCGTCTGCCGTCTGCTAAAGAAAAGGCGCTAAAAAGAGGTGCTGCCATCTCGACACTGACCGACGAAATTGAATTTTTTCAACCTTAAACCCGCGAATATTTTACGTAGTCGTTGACAAGTGTGAACAGTCTAATGAAGCGAACAAAGCGACTTCGCCGACGTGAACGTAAGGTTTTAGTCAAGTGTAAATGGGCCTTTACTCTCAAAACTTTTTCCACCTCATAATGTTAAGCTCCAAAGAGTTTAACATTACGATTTCGGATTGAGTATAAATAGGAAATCCCTAACGGGATTTTCTTAATGCAGCTCCACTTAAAATCTGAAACAAATTGGTTTCTAGCAAAAATCATATTGTACCAAACTGATTCGGTGCAATTTAACATCTTTTCCAGCTAATAATCAAATATTAAGTCTCGCTAACTAGTAACGTGCTTATAATTAGGGGTGTGCGAATACCACTTTTTAGGAATCAAACCGGATACCGAATACCAAAAAATCTTCCTTATCAAATACCGAATCGAATAGTTTATTCCAAATCTAATACCGAATCGAATAGTTTATTCCAAATCTAATACCGAATCGAATAGTTTATTCCAAATCTAATACCGAATAGTTCGGCCTTGGTAAATTTTTTACTAGCCGATTAATCGCGAATAGTTAAGCCTATTATTCGCGAATTGTTAACCCTAATACCAGAAGTTGATGACTGGGAAGTATTGGACACTAAGGCATTATATAGTATCCATCCCTGCAAGTCAAAATTGCCTATGGCAATCGTAAAAGAGGGTCGAAAGTTTCCTCCCCACTAGGAAAACTATCTAATCTACTGAAAAAATCCCACGCCGAGAGGCTGTGGCACTCAAACTGTGGGGCGTGTTCAAAACTTCTTCAGCGCCAATCGTTGAAAAGCCGTCTGGCTAGAACTCTATGAAAATCCATTACAATCCGAGGGCCTAGGACCCCACACTGGTTTGACCGGAATTTTTAGCAGTCTATTAAAACAGCTGTTCTTGTCACCGTTTCTGATTCGTTACCTCAAACCACAGGACACACCTTAAAGTTTCGTTTCTTGCCCACTGCTGGCGCTTAAATCAGCCTGCCAATTCAAAATGAGGGAAATGCCGTAGGTGGCGCGGTGATCGGACCTAATGAGAAGTTGGCTAACAGAGATGGTTCCGGATATGGTTAGAGTCCAATACTTCCCAGGATAAGAAGTCATAAACTTCTGCTAATACTCACGATTACTAGGCTTAACTATTCGTGATTAATCGGGTAGTAACCCTAATATTCGCAAATAGTTAATACAAAGCAAGGAGAAAAACCATTTAGAGCCTTCTAAACTTCAAAATACCTCTCCTCATTGGTGGCAAAGTATTTCTTTAAATTTTCCTAGCCTCCTAGGCACTTGCTGGTATTTTTTGATGCACTGTAAAAAATTAGCGTGCTTTTGGCATTCAAAACTGATAGTGACCGTTCAATTTTGAACAAGCCTCTATTGACGCGTTCACATTTAACCAGAGACATTCAATTTTCAACAAGGGGTGTTTTAGGCGTTCAAAACCAGTCATGAGCATTTATTTTTGATCAAACTACCGTCATGTCGATCAAAACTTAACTCAAGCATTTATTTTTGAACAACTTATACATAACCGTTCAAAAATGAATCTTTATCCCATTCAATTTCAATTTTGAATAACCGCCTTGGGCTAATGAAGCGTTCAGATACGGTCGTTTTGGCGTTCTAATAGGATTGTATTAGTATTAGTATTAAAACAAGAGCGTTTTAGGTATTCAAATAAGAACTTTTTGACTTTCAAACGAGTGCATTATGGGCGTTCAAACGAGTGTGATATGGGCGTTCACACGAGAACGAAATTTTTCAATCCCAATAGGTGTGCCAAACCAAATTAATTCTGCCCTAAAATTACTTGATTCCGCTGCTGTAAATTTGTACTACAAACAAAGCTTCCATTAAAAATTCAATAACTTCTCAACAATTTACTATAACTTGCTTATTTACCTTGAATTAAATATACATTAGCCTGTATAAACATCATTATACAATAATATCAAAGGAAATGTTACGGATTATTGCGTATTTCTCCTTTCCCTTATATTTACTTGGGCCTTCAAATAGTTTGATAATATAACCTATTGCTCTAACGTTATAATCGGAAAGGGTGCAGACTTTCTTCATACAACTGAATTATTATTTAACACAACGATTATAGTTTATGTGTTTCAAATTCACCCGCCCTCAGAAGATGTACAAGCTTTAAACACATTAGATTTCTTCCTTATCAGTGTGTTTACTATATTTAATATAGTATGCCCTATACCATAAGGCATTCAGCGATGAAATTTGAAATCAAATTTCTCCAGGGTATTCAAAATTCAACGTCAAATTTCAATGCTTCATCAAACGCTTGTCCACCATGTATTATTAAATGGTGAACTGCTTAATTTTAAACGTAAGCAATTGAATATGAACGCTTGATCAAACTCTCCGGTGTTGCTCAATAATGAATACATAAAGATTCAATATTAAACGTTAAATTTTCCAATTTAATTTGAGCGGTTTCATGCTTAAATTTACACGATATACTAACCTCTTAGCATCGTTCAAATATGAATGCGTGAGCGATTAATTTTGAACAATAGTGTTCTGTTCAAATTTGAACGCAAAGAAGTTATTCAAATTTGAACGCGAAGAAGTTATTCAAATTTGAACGCAAAGAAGTTATTCAAATTTGAATGTTAAAGCGTACCACCACAGTGTCGGCGCTATGCACGCCTAAGCAATCAAAGATGAACCTCACTTTTTTACAGTGTGTCTGCTAGTATTCGTCTGCTAGTGTTCGTCTGCTTACGACTGAGTGACAATTAGGGTTAGAGTAAAGTTTATTCATTAAGGTGCACTTGAATTAGAAACAGACAACTTTAAAGTTGGTAAATTCCTTATTCGATAATGAAATGGAATTAAATGTCGTTTTTGCATCCTTCAATACAGTTTTAGTTGTTTTAATCACAGATACAGTCGATGATCCTGATCCCACAGTTCCCACTAAGCCTTGGCTCACTGGGCCGACTCTGTAACCGCGCACTTACGGCAAAAAGAGTTTGATCACATTTTGAGGATTTCCCCGGCTTCAAATTGCAAATTGTTGACTTATCTTTCTTCTTTAAATCGCTGTTTACTCGCGATTGAATATAATAATTATATTGGGTTGATTTATGAGACGACTTCACAACATCGACAGTTCGACACCCGCCATTTTACTTTACCCAGAATACCTTGCGATGCGAGATTTTAAGGCAAAACTTTTAAGGTTCTGCTCTTATTTACAATACAGTTCCAAAGATGGCACTACGTTAGTTACAAATTTTATGACGTTTCACGGTCCCACTGTATTCTACACAGTCTCTAACTCCTTTCGTTATTTACCCCTGACTGGACGTATCTGTGCGTCTAAGATGAAACAAAGCTTTATAGCTACACAACTACTAAAAGAATCGTAATGCCGAAAAATATTTAAAATATTTCCATTTAATATTCTGCAAAAAGAAAATTTTATCCTTTTGGAAGAGATCTTATCATCTTACTCGCTTTATATTAACTTTGATATGCGTGTTGTGTCTCGATTCAGATGCAATCTTCATTACTCGTTCTATATAAACTCTCTTTTTTGTCATTCCAAAGAAAGAAGTTTATCTTAAATAATTAAATAAATATAAGTGCTATGAATTATTTTAATTGTCAGTATTTTACGTTAATTATAATTAGGTAGGTTTAAGAAATTTAATTCCTAAAATAATTTTAAACATAGCTATCTATAAAGTTATACTTCTAGGAAACACCTATATCAGAACTTTTGTAAATTTTGGGTATATAAGGTGATTGATTCACACTAAGAGATAAGAAATGCGCAATTGCGTGAACCTTTGGTGGAAGCTCTGCCATTAGGAGGCTAGACGTTTCTCATGTCTCACGTGTGGACGTGTGGCGTATGTGGTATACACGAAAGAGTAGTGCATGGTGTTGTTGTTAGAAACCATTAAATACCGGTTAGCATTGGGTGAAACCATTGGTTGTTAGACAGCAGATGAAGGTGTAACGGATTGTTAATGATTGACGTTAAATAAGATGGATATAGCAACGAAGTAACATTTTCCGAATTTCTTTATACTGCGAACGCGTTCCGGAAATTACGAACACGTTTGCTTCTATTTGCCAACTGCGAACGCGGTGACAGACAGACCCACAGACACGTCCAGTCACTCGGAGAGAGGTAAAAATTCTACTTCATTACTCTATCGCCACACTTGTTTTTCTAATGGTATATACCACATACACGCTAATCTGTACTTATTGTCTTCTGACAACACCATCATATAGTCTTCTGTGTATACCACATACACGCCAAACTGAAACATTGGCTTCTACTCCATTATCATCGTTGGGATTAAGATGTACGCGCAATCGGCTTAAGTTAAGAGAAACGACCAGCCTCCCAATGGCAGGGCTTCGACCAAAGGTTGACGCAATAGCGCTTATTCCTACTATTTGTGAATCAATCGCCTTATATACCCTAAATTTCCAAAAATTGTGTAACCGGTTTACGCTAGAAGTCAAACTTCAACAATAGCTATGTTTAAAATCATTTTAAAAATAACGTTCTTAAAACGACTTAACTAGAATTAAGGTAAAATACTGACGATTAAAAAAATTAATATCATTTATATTTATTTAAATATTTAAGATAATTTTCTTTCTTCGGAACGACACAAGTGAAAGTTGATATAGAACGAGTAATGAAGATTGCATCTGAGTCGAATCACTACACGCATATCAAAGTTAATATAAAGCGAGTAGGATAAAATTATCTCTTACAAAACCATAACATTTTCTTATTGTAGAATATTAAATGAAAATATGTTAAGTATGATTCGGCATTACGATTCTTTAAGTAGTTTTGTAGCTATAAAGTTCTGTTTCATTTCAATATTCCAAGAAGATCTTTTATATTAATATATCAAATTTGGTGTTTACTTTTTAATTCAGCTTTACTACATTTATATACAGTGTAAACTTGAAATTTAACTTTCCTAGTTTCACTGAATCTTACTTCGAAATGTTAGGGTAGGCGTTGTTCGGATTGGTTCCTTGAATTCGTGGGTCTTTGAGGAGGTCTTGACGGTTCACAGTGAGCCGAAAATTAAATACACATTTGAATGATGTAAATCAGGTCCTTAAATAGAACTATTGAGGATATACAGTAAAGGTTAAAGTAACCATTTCACACGCATATCAATTCTTACACGGTTGAATAAGGCTTACAGCAGAAAAACGTTTACCCTTAATCCACTTGATTTGAGCAGCTATTTTGATAGACTAATCTATGGAAACTCATGTGTTTTGAAAAAAATAATTTCAAAAAACACCTTTTACAGAGTTTATAGACACCTTTCTGGTATAATTATAATCCTCTATTAAGAATGATGGTTTAAACCTAACAAGAATTAAAAAGCACCAACGTCAATGGAATTTAAAAACACCAAATTAGTCTCAAAAAGCAGGGTTGGCAAAAATCCGGATAATTTGAATAAAATCCAGACCAGTGGTTTTTATTGGATTAAACCGGATTTTATTGGATTTATCCGGATTTTTTAAAAACACGAGTCATTTTAGGTTTTTTTCAAGGCAGAGTACTCTGTTTAGCTCTTATTTCAGCTTTGGGGCACTCCCCAACCGCTAGCCCTGGTTCCAATATAAAATCGTCTGCAAGTTTAACTGCTAAAATGTTTTCATGAAATCAGGAGTTCATAATAGCCCGAAGTACGAAACTGGTTAAAAAGCCCGTAACAACAAAGTTTCGCTGTAAAGCTCAGCGGATTCATACACCGCTTAACTCCCAAAGAAATAGTTACCCCATTTTTTAGCGCCCACGCGCATTAACTTACACACTTCCGGTTTAGCACTATTTTTATCTTGTGATTTTGAGAGCGAAAATGCCTCACGTCTGCTTCTGGCGGAACGGTGTAAATTAAGCCTTGGCTAAGAAGTTGGCTTATAGTCGGGGTTTCTAGTTTTCTACAAAACATTTAAACGATCGTCAATGATGTTTTGTTGTAATATGTGTGAGTGAAAATTCCGTGGTGAAATTAAAACGGTTTGGAAAAATTTATTCGCAGTATCTTTAATATAAGAATTGCAACGTGTTTCTATGTCCACCATATCGCCATTTTTCTTTTCGACGGAGGTCCCAGCCAACGGAAGTTTTGGAACGAAAACCAAGGAGCATAGATGCCACTACGATATACTGTAAGGTTGTATGTCCATAAACACGCTAATCCATTCTATGCGCAACGACAGAATCTTGTTGTTCGCGATTTTTACCATTAGCTCTATGGCCAGTTTCATACTTCCCCCCCGAAGGGGGGTTATTATGAACTCCTGATGAAATCTATTTCTTTCCCGAGTGCACGAGCCTAACATTAGCGCGGCTCCAGTGGATCCCTTGAAAGGGGACTTTCCTTCTAAACTCCGGGTTTTACTTGGTAAAGGCTAGTGAGCGGGATTTATACATGCACGTACAAATCTCGCCCACAAATGCCTCTAGCCTTCCCAAGCCAAAACTGGACTACTGGAGTTCGTAAGGAAAGTCAACTCGAGTAATACTGGTAAAATATTGTAAGCTGTAACTGGACAGTAACTGGTAACATAACTATTAGTTTTATCATTTATAATAAATAATATTAAGTTGTCGCTTCCTTATACTTTTACCTTGTTTCTGGTTGTATTTTAATTATTTTTATGGCACAAAATTGATTTTTCCCCATTCATAATTAAGCCGGATATTTTAGGTGGATTTTTTTAAGTGGATTAATCCGGATTAAACCAGGTGGTTTAAACCGGACTGGATAGGTAGTTGCCAACCCTGTCAAAAAGACCTTTTTTGAAGGGTTTATTAACACTTTTTCTGGTATTAATATACACCTCTATTCAAAGTGATTAAAACACCTCACAGGATATAAAAAGCACCTTCAGATAAGGTATTATTTCGCACCGCTTTGAAAGGTGCGTATTGACATCCTCTCGAATGGTGCTTTTAAACACCAATAGGGGTGCTGCTGGGGATGCATTAGGAAACACCTCTAAAGGTGTCAAACAGTTCCATTTTTTTTAACAGTGCAGTCGCATGCCGAGCTTTTTTAATAAGTTTCACTAATGGAGGAAACTCGGTTTCTGGGATCTATGACTTCTAATTAATTGACAAAAATTCCCCTGGGAAATTATTGTTTTACGTGAAGTAAGAAACGAGCAAATAAATACTTACATTGTAGGTGAACACTGAAATTAAGGATCCATTTAACTCCAAATTTCTGGTTTAAATAAAAACGAGAAACATCATTTTTCTAAACTTGTTACTACGTGGAGTTCTTAAATGGTTTTAAATTAAAATTTTAACACGGGAGCTTTCATACCGTGGTCCCTTTTCAGCCTTTATTCCCTTCACAATGATTAAATGAAGTTAATTATTGTGAACGGATTAATTTAAATAATTAAAAAACCCTTGATCAGAATTTTAATATTTATGAAATTATGAAAGAGTGGCTGGAATTATTGAGTACCTATCGTTGGCGTAATTAACACATGGAACTGACATTGTTCCGAGGTCCTAAAACGTGGAAATAACTACGAATTATCATGCAAAAGTAATTCTTATTTGTATTTAACTTGCCAATCTGTATGGTGCACTTTTAATCATTTCGAATTAATTTAGTCTTGAAAACTGCTCTGAACTAATAGTAAAATTCTACACTCTTAAGTCTGATAACAATCGGGAAACAAATCCGCTTCAGTCAATTTAATTCCAACTTAATTAAATCAGACTATTTGTAAAAATTTTGAATTTCTCTGAAATGACCCTTTGTACAGAAAATATGGGAATGTGTTTTCCACTCTGAACGTGCGCACTCGATTTCTGGACAAACAGTCTAGCACAAGGTGATTTTTGGTCGCCTAGTTGAGCCATAAGTAACGTAACAAGATTAAGTTTGATAATAAAACACAGTAAGGTTTCTAAATAAAACGTTCATTTCCATTGTCAAAACATTTTTAGAAGTGATGATATGTGAAGTAGGGACTAAAGTTATAAACGCCAACGAGTAAGATCGCTTCAGAGATGAGCTGTCCAATTCGTATTAACGCACATATGTAATAAGATCGGCTGTTGGGAAGGAACTTCGCTTAAGTGATATAGCAGTATTGGAAAAGTTCTATTTAAAGGGTCGTACTTACAGTTATTATGATTCTTAATGCGTATTATTTCTCGTTGAATGTAGGTCACTCTAAAATCGCAATTATAGTTTTACGTTGTTTATGCTGGTTTTCCCCGATCAAAGGTTCACGGAACCGTAAAATATTGCGGAAAACTCGTCAAAAAACCGGAATCAACCAGTTTTCACTGAAACTTGTAATACAAAAGAGCGCGAGCTCCGTTTGTGGAGAGCAAGGCTTGCTTTTCAAGTTGAAAATGCACTAGTAGCAACACTGTAAGAAAAAATAGTCCAATCACTATCCAAATTTGGACAAAGCAATCCAAATAAGAAAGAGGGGTTAGTATAATACGAAAGGATAAATTTAAAAAACGGGTAGGGAAATACTATTTGAGGACTCTTTTGACTCCCTAATTTATGAGTTCAATATTGGTTGATATTTGTCCAAAGTCGGTTAGATATCAGTCCAGTATGCGTTAGACATTAGTCCAAGATCAGTAAAATATTAGACCAATATGCACTCGATATTAAACCAATATGGACGTGATATTAGTCCAATCTCGGCTTGATGTTAGTCGATTATCGGTTAGAAATTTGTCCAATGTGGCCTTGATTTTAGTCCAATATCGGTAAGAAATTTGTCCTATGTGGGCTTGGTTTTAGTTCAATATCGGTTAGATATTAGTCCATTATGGACTTGATATTAATCCAATATTGGGAGGATACGACTAAATTTTTGCCCACTAGCGTAAAATATGGACAAGTTATAAACTTATGATACAACGTTTTAACTCATTGAGCTGAGTCCAAAAGTTGGATCGTCTGAAAGAGCATAGCTACGCGTCCCAAATAAGCGTGGCGGTTGCCTATGGCGATTCCGATGACTCGTTAAGTCCAGCTCGATTAGCGACGTTAGCGGTTTGGATTTGGCAGCGGAAAAGCGACCCGAGTAATAAGCCTCGCGTTGAGCGGATCGGTGGTGCCGACAGCAATTGGGGCGCTAGCGTAACCGATAACAGTAGCGGCCAAGGTGAGGAAAACGAATTAGGCCCTAAAAATTTAAATAATAAATTAGAATAGTTTAAGGTAATCGGATCATTATAGATATGTAATATTGTATAACGATGATCGTCTTTGAAATCGTGCAAACGTTGATCATAGTGTAAAATTTTACAGGTTGAAGGGGAGAGGAAAAATGGGTTAAAATGATAGGGGTTAAAAATATAAAGTTTTGATCAGGTTGTTATAAACCGAAGGCTTAAATTAAATTAAAGGGTCAAATTAATTTTTATAAAATGTTTGAAGTTTCACTGTTGATGGTCGTGTAAATATTTCCAACTATTGATCGGAAAGTATAGTGATGAAGTTAATAGCATTGAAAAATGTGAAATGATTATAATAATGGACTATCACTCAAAATAAAAGTGATTTTCTTGCTTAATTTGTATAAAATTAACATTATCTGTCAGCATTAATATTTTAACACCATCCAAGTATATATATTTTAACTTTTATTTAAATTTATGCTTAAATACGAATCCAAGATATTAAGATAAACGGTTAGATTAATTTTAATAAAATGTCTAAGGTTGATGGATTGGTCTTGTGAATATTTACAATTGTTGATCGGCTAATATAATTGGATTCAACATTAATAGTTTCCATTGAATTTATACTGAGCTTTATAATTAATAGGACAAACAATGGTGATACAATTACACAAAATATTTAAAATGTTTCACAGACATTTATCATAATATAAGTATCTGATATTCTTTTGATGTGATATTTTCAGTAAATACAATAATGCTTAAATTACGAGTCTTTTAAGTGAAAGCTCAATAAAACACCGTAACGGTTTTAATAATTGCTGATATAGTTTTCCAATTATTTAAATATAGTTTAGAATATGTTTCAAATTTCTTCGAAACAGAATTTTATTTATTGTGTTTCTAAGACAATCCACGTATACAGGGTGTTTCTGATAAGTCTGCCATAAATCAAGGGGCGTGTTCTTTGGGTCAAACTGAGTGGAAAGTGTCAAAGAACATGGGGTGTACAAGAATTTGCAACGAAGATATGGCCCCCCAAACATTGGCCCTTAAAACAAGAAAATATTCGAATATGTAGACTAAAACAAATTCAGCCTTATCAACTTGTTTAGAAATAATGAGACAATTTCAATAGTTTCCCTCTAACATCGTTATTGAACTTTCACCTGGCAGAAGTGTATTAAATGAGTAGAAGTATGCCTACTCTAGTAAAGTAAATTCAAAGTATCATGGTACCTTTCGGTTGGTATTACTTTTATTCTTAACAAGTTAACATGGACGTTACAGGTATTGTTCAAAATGTCCACCAACGGCGTTAAGACAAACATGAACCCGTCTTTCGAAAGATTCTTGGACATGTTGGAAGATTCCTGGCATGTTCCTGATTGTTTGACAACCTTCAATAATTCGTCTTCGCAAGTCTTCCTCATCACGGACTTCATTCTTGTACACGATGTCTTTGAGATGACCCCAAAGATAGAAATCGCACGGATTTAAATCCGGAGATCTGGCTGGCCACGCAACTGGTCCTCCACGCCCAATCCACCTCAAATTAAACGTAGCATTAAGATGTTCTCTAACTGCACGGCTGAAATGTGGGGGTGCCCCGTCGTGCATAAACCACATGTCACGAAGTAATGCTAACGGTATGTCCTCGAGTAGTTCAGGTAAAGTGTCTCTTAAGAACGTGAGATATGCTTCACCATTTGGTCTGGGTGGAAGAAAATGCGGACCTAGTAAATGATTACCGACAATGCCGCACCATACGTTTAAAGAAAATTGCTGTTGGTGACTTCTAACACTAGGTGCGTGTGGGTTTAATTGGCGCCATTCGTGGTGGTTGTGATAGTCCGCGGAGAATTCGCCAGACCAAAACGTGATTAACATGTAATTGTCGTCCAACTTGTCTGGTACTTGTCGAGGGGTCCTCATCGAACATGGCAAGGACGTCTTCCTCGATTTCCTCCATGTCTTCTGGAATGTCTCGCTCTCGAACGTTGTTGGGTTGTACTTGTCCGATGTCCCTCAAGCGCCTGTCAACAGCCTCGAACGTACGACGATTTGGTATGCGTCGTTGCGGAAATTGTTCCTGGTATCGCCGCTGTGCTTCCACTGAATTGCCCTGCGCCAGTCCATACATGAGATGCATGTCTGCATATTCTGCATTGGTATAAGCCATACTGTACTACCACACGTTCGTTCGAAGTGATACTGTGACGTTATCAACAACATCGCGTTACTTTATAGCAAACCACCGTTTAGTTTTTACGTTTGCGTCATGACTGTCAGCATTGTTTGTTATTCACGGACTTCATTCTTGTACACGATGTCAAAAAAATCTTTGAGATGACCCCAAAGACTTTTTAGCAAACCACCGTTTATTGTTTACGTTTGTGAATAAAAAACAATGCTGACAGTCATGACGCAAACGTAAAAACTAAACGATGGTTTGCTATAAAGTAACGCGATGTTGTTGATAACGTCACAGTATCACTTCGAACGAACGTGTGGTAGTACAGTATGGCGTATACCAATGCAGAATATGCAGACATGCATCTCATGTATGGACTGGCGCAGGGCAATTCAGTGGAAGCACAGCGGCGATACCAGGAACAATTTCCGCAACGACGCATACCAAATCGTCGTACGTTCGAGGCTGTTGACAGGCGCTTGAGGGACATCGGACAAGTACAACCCAACAATGTTCGAGAGCGAGACATTCCAGAAGACATGGAGGAAATCGAGGAAGACGTCCTTGCCATGTTCGATGAGGACCCCTCGACAAGTACCAGACAAGTTGGACGACAATTACATGTTAATCACGTTTTGGTCTGGCGAATTCTCCGCGGACATCAGTTTCACCCGTATCATATTCAAAAGGTGCAAGCTCTTAACCCGGCAGATTTTCCAAGACGCATCGACTTTTGCGAGTGGTTTTTGGCCAGAGTAGAGGACAATCAATTTCCACGGGTCCTTTTAGTAACCGACGAGGCACATTTTTCCCGGGATGGAATTCTGAACTATCACAACCACCACGAATGGCGCCAATTAAACCCACACGCAACTAGTGTTAGAAGTCACCAACAGCAATTTTCTTTAAACGTATGGTGCGGCATTGTCGGTAATCATTTACTAGGTCCGCATTTTCTTCCACCCAGACTAAATGGTGAAGCATATCTCACGTTCTTAAGAGACACTTTACCTGAACTACTCGAGGACATACCGTTAGCATTACTTCGTGACATGTGGTTTATGCACGACGGGGCACCCCCACATTTCAGCCGTGCAGTTAGAGAACATCTTAATGCTACGTTTAATTTGAGGTGGATTGGGCGTGGAGGACCAGTTGCGTGGCCAGCCAGATCTCCGGATTTAAATCCGTGCGATTTCTATCTTTGGGGTCATCTCAAAGACATCGTGTACAAGAATGAAGTCCGTGATGAGGAAGACTTGCGAAGACGAATTATTGAAGGTTGTCAAACAATCAGGAACATGCCAGGAATCTTCCAACATGTCCAAGAATCTTTCGAAAGACGGGTTCATGTTTGTCTTAACGCCGGTGGTGGACATTTTGAACAATACCTGTAACGTCCATGTTAACTTGTTAAGAATAAAAGTAATACCAACCGAAAGGTACCATGATACTTTGAATTTACTTTACTAGAGTAGGCATACTTCTACTCATTTAATACACTTCTGCCAGGTGAAAGTTCAATAACGATGTTAGAGGGAAACTATTGAAATTGTCTCATTATTTCTAAACAAGTTGATAAGGCTGAATTTGTTTTAGTCTACATATTCGAATATTTTCTTGTTTTAGGGGCCAATGTTTGGGGGGCCATATCTTCGTTGCAAATTCTTGTACACCCCATGTTCTTTGACACTTTCCACTCAGTTTGACCCAAAGAACACGCCCCTTGATTTATGGCAGACTTATCAGAAACACCCTGTATATATTCTATCTCATTGCTCTGGAGTAGTTTAAAGAGAGCGAAGGCGAGACGACGACGAAGGCGGAGCTGACGACGAAGGCGGAGCTAATCTTCCGTTTTATGTCTTTTATGTCTCCGTAATATTTTTTCTCCATCATAGATGGCGACAAAATAAAAATGGCGGCCACAAACGGGGTGAAAAAGGGGAAAAGAGCTATCCAAATGACGATTTCGCCGGCCATTTGGCTGCCCAAATATTTTGATAGGGTTTGAACCAAATTAAAAGGGATTTCGAGTTACAGAAACCCGATTTGTGTCATTTGGGGATGAATCGACCCCATATCCAAATCATTTGTATTAGGAACGATCCAAATGTAGTTTGAGAATGATTCCCATTAATAAAATGCAAAATATGCATTTAATAATGCAAAACAGTAGGGAAAACATTCCTAAGCCTTTGTCGATTATAATGAAAAAATTGTTATTTTAAGTACTTACTCTTGTCTCTCTTCCGTGATGATAAAAAAAATAAATTTAACTAGAAAAGCTTGAAACATATAGTTGTGAAAAACATTAGTCGCATAGAATTCAATATAAAATCTTCTTACTACATTGAAATTAATTCTCCTCCATAGCTACCTTTCATACTCTAAGCTGTGATTCGAAACCCGGTTATACTACCGATTTCTGTGAGGCGAAACAAGTGGCATACGCTGCACTTCAAACCTCATTTTTAGAGAAGTGTTTCAAAATTTTTTAATTGTTTCTCTTTAAAACGATGTAACGCACAATGATGTGAATAACTAACGAAGAAAATGTATAATAGTAACTTAATATTTAATATAATCTTGATTTTCGTCTCAAAGAGTAATAGACCCTTTCTATATAATTAAGAGGGAAATGCAAGGTGCTAAAATTTTGCCTTCCGTATCACTTTTTGACGCCGGCGCTATAACCGTTTTGAATCATGGGAATGCTAAGAGACGGCAGTGTATCAACCCCTAGTATTTCCCAATACAGAGGGTTGTCTACATCGAAAAGGTTTCAAGTCGGTGTAGTGACGCGCCCCATAAATACCACGCACAAAATACATTTAGTTGGTTTAGTCTACAGAACAATCTATAAAAATGCCATAAGCTGCTGATAATTTGCTCTTTCTGATTTAAGAGATTTTATTCTAACTACCCATCTGTAAAAAACATAAAATGAAAAATTTCATGAAATGTGCATTTATAATATTAAACGCATACTCAGAGTCTCGGCTTTTTCTCTGCCATAACTCCCGTGAGATCCCGGGTGGGTAGGTCTACCCACCATACCCACAGCATCCGCCGGCCCTGATAACACCGACTGAAAAAATGTTAATCCCGCACTGTTGATTTTATTTCTAAGTTTTCTGACGAAGTTTGCGTCGACAAGAAGTTATATTTTTCTTCTAAGTTTTAAATTTTAATAACGACTAAGTTTTTGCTGTGAAAAAGTTCTATTTTATTTTCGTTGTCCCTTCTAAATGGGTCCCTTCTTAGTGGGCTACTCGATACAGGTTTTTTTTACAAGTATAGTGATATAAAGAAAGGTTTTCTCTATTTATACAAAATTATCGACTAGAAATCGGATTTATTTTGAGCCAATTAGGAGACTGGGATGGAGGAACAAGAACCTACAGTTTGTGTCAATGGCGCCGCAGGTTTTTTGGGTTTTTGGTGCTCTTGTCCTTTCATCCTTCCCAGAACTCCTCCGTGACCGTTTTCTTTTGAGCATTGAAAGGCTTTCGAGGGGCATTTGGGTAACTTTTCCTTGTCGCTTCGCTTTCGATTACAAAATAGGTTAAAGCCCTTCATGCTTTACAATTATAATGTATTTTATAGTTTAGTACAATCGAATTGAATGCTTTTAATATGATTACATTTTGAATAGATAGCAATTATGTGTTATATTTAAATGGTGTTAAGATTTTACATTTTATTCTAGTTTATTTTTACAGTTTTAATAATTAATTACACACTTGGATTTTTTACGCAAAATAAAATACACCATCCAGCATTGAACTTCGGTATTCTCAGGGATTTGTACTAGTTACTGACTCGATTAGGAACGAAACAAATAAAAACATGTCGGACCGCGGACGGCCTCTTCCGAATACGCGTGGTCCAAAATGACGTCACGACTTTAGCTTATTGCTGATTCGCTCGCGCAAAGCGTTAACGTTGAACGCGGCCGAAAAAATAGCAAGCGAATATCGTCATACTCAACGTAATTTCTGTCCAGCTTAACTATGTTTTTATTTTTCGGTTGTCGCTTGACGTCGGGCGAAAAGTCGTGATTTACGCCAAGTCAGAACCATTCTTTATCAAACTACTAATTCGCGTTATATACATGAGCAAACGAAAGAAAAGACATTTTGCGAAGTACACACAAGTATGATTTCACTGGGGCTTATTTCTTAGTGTAAATAAACTGTGTCAAAGTGCCCAAACTCTATGGCGAAACCAAGACGTTTCATGTTTAACAGCTTGTCGCAAATTTCCTACTGAAGGGAATTTAATATAGTACATACTTTTATTGAAGGCATTTGGCATTTTTTCACTCTTTTGCGGTGATTTTTTTGTGGAATGTTCAGTTAATCAAACACCGTTGACCACAGGCGTGCTTGGACCGACGCCTTACAATTGAGTCCCATTTGATGAACAACTATAATCTGTATCTTTCGGTTAATTATTTATTCTATTTGGTCAACCTTTTCTAAACTACTGAAAATTCGCCCCTTCCCCCAAACAATTAACGGACAAAAACTTTATTAGGTTCGAAATTGTAATTTAGCGATAGCAGAAGTGCATTAAATTAGCCTAGGGAGTAACCAAAAGCGGGGTTTGGGACTAACCTCTCTTGTGCAGCAATACTGAAGGACAGGCCCGTAGCCACGTGGGGCACCAGGGGGCAATGCCCCCACAAAAAATATATCCTGCCCCCTCAAATAATATTTCGGTTTGCCCCTAAATGCCCCCTTATCAAATTAACTTTCCCCTCTAAAGAATATTTTCATTTTGGTACACAAATATTAAATTTATTTAGAATGTATATTAACATATTTTAGACTATTGTCTTTACCTGATACACTTTGATTTTTTAACTTGATATGTCCCTGATTCACTTGTATGTTTTAACTTCACTTTTGATATGTATCCCTGACACACTGGAATTTTTAGCTTTATGGCGTTGTCCTTGATATACATCGCTGGTTTTGTCATCCAGGACCAAAATATTATAATGTCGGGGTACAGACTAACATTTTGAGCCTCAACAGCGACTTATGAAGTTGCGAGGCAAGCTTTTCCTGCCTAACTCGCGTATTTTCACTTTAACGACGAGCTATGTCACATGAAAGAAAGTGAAACTTAACTTCGCTAGCCTACGAAAAAGATCTGACCAGAAATTTAGATTTAGAATTGTTTATTAACAATATATTTTTTTTAAACCTTTTAGAAAAAGTTTCAATTTCAAATGTTAAATGTGTCAATAATGAAATACCTGCGTAAATATTTATTGTTTGACAACTTTGATATTTATATTATTCTATTGCATTTGCCATGCCCCTCACAGAAAGATACTGCCTCCTCTGCGTAACCTTTCTGGCTACGGGCCGGCTGAAGGAGGGCGACACATTCGCCACCTCGGGAAAACTATTCTTTGCCCTATTGGTAGAGAAATAGATATTGGCTGAAAACAGGGTTGTTTGATTAAAATCTGTTTGATTTAAATCAGTTTCATTTAAATCACTGATTTAAATCATGACTTAAATCAAGCGATTTTTTTAAAAAAAATCATTTGATTAAAATCAAGTATTTATTTTTATTTTTAAAAAATGTTTTCTGAGAATCCAAGTAGTAGTTTACGAAACTCGAGAAGAAACTTAACTAGGAAAGACCTAAAATTAAAAGTAATCATGTTTTTGGTATATTTCAGTGTAAGGTTTTCCCAGAACTCCAGTTTGTCTTGCTGGAAAGGCTAGGAAATGAAATAGCGGTCAAGCTAGTCTTTCTATATAAGCATTTGAATAGTAACAATATCCCATAGCTGCTTAAATGTCATGATTATTTTGCTTTTGGTTAATTTTGACTCAAAAGTTTTCATGTTGGTAATTTACTATCTAGTAGTTCAATTAAAATAAAAAAAAAATGAAATAAATAAATTAAAATCAAAAAAATCCGATTTAAATCAAAAAAATCAACATCCCTGGCTGAAAATGAACGCTGTATCTCTAAAGGGACCGGAAAACGCCGTATTCTAGTGCAAAACCAAAACCGAACGCTCTCTAGCATAGCATCAGGGGAAGGGATGGTGGCTGTGAATTTGAGAACAGTCAAGAGAATTCAGTTTTTTTATGATTCTTCATAAACCTATTAAAAAACATTTAACGGGAGTGGCCGTTCCTCTTTTATTATTTAAAAAGTAAACGTGCTAGATTGAGGGGTCTTCCCCGTTTTCCGGTCCATTTAGAGATCCAGCGTTCATGGGCTGAAGAAGTCGCGCCCCGCTCTCGTGAAGAAAGACTTCCAAGAGAGGAGCTCGAGATTTCTAACAGGGCTGGGAAAAGGGGGAAAAACTAACCCCCCATCCATGGAGTTTAAAGAAGTTCTTACCCCAGCAGAGACGTACGTTATACCAGCTATTGTAATTGTTATTTCCTACGATAATTTAATGGACTTCCGCGATTAATTAATTTTAAGTCATGTCAACGCAAACTCGTAGATATTAGCAACTGTTTAAAGCTTTATATTGCCATCATTATATTTAGCGATGGGGTAAATACTTCTATTATATCCCTTTGGATATGAAGGGAAAGTATATAAATTCGAATTCCATTTAGTTCAGCTCACGCATCAGGAGTTACTTTGGAATGCTTTAAACGAAAAAAATCCCTAGGTCTGAGTTTGTATTTCTGCTTGTATGTATCATCCGGGCCTGTAGTTGGATTCATCTTCTTTACGTCACGTTCGACCAAAAGAGCAATCACACTCAACATGTACAGAACAATTAGACTGGCGAAAGCCGGAGCCAAAGTTTTCAGGTTAGAGGTCAAATTCTTGATGATTTGATCTTTGTTGCTTTCATTCTCAAGGCAAAAATTGGTCAACCATACGAATTCGCTACGAATATCATGACCAGTTTCCAGAAAAGTTTGCAATCTGTCAGTAATTAATTAACTATTTTAAGAGCTAATGAGTTAATTAGATTTTCATCAATTAGGGTATGTCTTAATTGTTTTTTATGTAACCAAAAGGGTCTTGTTTTGGTACCTTTGAACGAATATTTCTCTGCCTTCCAAGGATGCGTTTTGCGAAAATAGATAGGAGAAGGGTTGTTCCATGAAAATCTCCCCGTAGTTGACTCCCTCTAGGTGTTTATACCAGAAACAGTGACGTCGCATTACCGTAGAATAGGCTATAAACGCTATATTTTCGTTCGCTTTGAATACTTCCTTTTCATTAAACCCAGACTCTTTCAGTTTCATAACCCTTTCCAAATAATCGTCGTAAAAATCATGGAAAAATTTCTGGAAATGCATAATATTTACGATTCGACCTTTTCTAAAGGAAAGTGTCAAAAGTGATCGGTGATCTGCATCGTAATTATTATTATTTGCCTGTCTTAAGAATTTTTAGTGGGATTAAAACGTCTGAAAAGAAGAGATCATGTAGAAAGGGAAAACATAATAGTAGAGAGATGCTATAATATTGTGATTTAACAGCGGAATTAATATTTCTTCAAAGACATAGTGACATACTTTCATGTAGCGTTTAATGTGAAAATCATCTTGGACGAAGACCTTCATGTTGGGCTCCTTCATTAAGTCGTCGAGAGTATAGATTTTTGGGGATGATTGGTAAACGTGGTACGAATACACATTGGCTTTTGTTATTGACACAAATAACACGATTGCGATCCCCAGAGAACCTACGTGTTTCAATGTGAAATGACTTTCGTATTAAGAAGAATATATTCAAGCCTAACATTGTTCAAAAACGTTTAGGTAAAGTGCAAACTCTTGCCTATTTGCTTTTTTCCAAGGGTTGTTCCCAATTGTGCTAGTTTCCAATACAAAATTTTGACAAGTAGAGCCCACAAGAGTAAAATGAGCAAAGCCTGATAATTATTTTCGGGTTTAATTTTAAGGTTCAGGTTCATTATCAAAATTTTATACCCCATAAGCGGTACTGTTAAACATTCTGGTGACTTTAGCATCTTCCGGTCGAAAATATTTGACCAAAAACGTGTAATATGTGAATTGGATGGGTGGTCCCAGTTGATAACCAGTAATGTATGCTTTATTGTTATGGATATCCCACCAATAGTTAGTTAAATCATATCTCAAGTCGGTATTCTGAAAAAAAGTAAACGCCTAGAGTTTAATCGGTCGGAAATGTGCCGAAGATTATTCAATATTCAAAAATAATATTTTTTTGTCCATACTTCGTGAAAAACTCGTAAACTCTTTAAACTCTTTTCTTACAAAGAAATGAAATTAAAATTCGAATTTTACTTACGAGATTTCCAGCGTCAGGAATTAATTGAAGCTTATTACTGTAATTAATCGAAATTAAAATCAGGAAGCTTATTTAATTACTGCATGCATTTACGTTTTGAAATTGGTTAAAAATTCCGCTACAACAGAATAATATTTAGAAACAGCTTTGAAATTGAATTCGCCCGTATTTTGCATGACGTATGCCTGAAAACAGAAATTTTATCCTTGGAATATAAATGTCGTTATATAAATCACTTTCTCTAGTGTCTTGGAAGCGATCAATTTTTGCAAATGATAATTTTGAAACCTTACCTTATCCAGGGCCATTCTCAAGGTTACATATTGGAAAATAACATATTGAATATAGTTGATTACGTTACCCGATAACGCCAAATTATTTGAGTAATATTGATATATTATATTACGTTATTTGATGTTCCCGGACAATTTCTTATTCAGCTTCGAAATTTGGCGAAAATGTGCGAGTTGTCATTTTCCACGGAGACGAGATCTGAAAATTTAATGTCATGGGAGTCTGTTTGTTTCGCGAAATGACGATGTCGATCGTTACTTGATTTTAAGGTGTGTCTACATTTGCCAACTTTTGGCTAAGTGTATACACAATGTCAAAAAGCGTTAGAATTATAATGACCATTGTCAAGCGCGCACGAATACGTTAGAATGTAGGCTGCTATCATAGAGGATATAAAGAAGAGGAATGGACAGTTTTTGTATTCAGTTATCGTAAAAGTGTTTGGAGCAATTTAAGATACTTGGTTTCTTGGTGGTTACCTTGCTTTGTCTAAATATCACTCTCCACCTCCACATATATACAGTTAAGTAGGTGACATTTTCAACCACTAATGATATGTATTGTACAGAGAAGGTATTGTACCCAAATAGAAAAATCGGAATTGAATAGTAAATATTTGGCGAGATATTCCCTTTTATATTGGTAAAGGCTAAAGTGACTACTCCTCTTTTTTATATCCTCTATGCGCTATAAAGGCTCTGATTTAGCAATCTAAGTAAAAGGATACTGGCACGCTATCTGACTCCATTTCCCGTCGAATGACACGCATAGTTCAGCAAAATACAAGACAATTAGCGTTGATACATATTCGATCGACGCGACTAGAACAAGTTGGGAAACCAAAATAACCCTCTCCAAGTCGAGACGCAATTAAGGGGTTTTTCTTAAATAATTAAATACATATAATTTATATTCGTTATTTTATATCTAGTTAAATCGTTTTGACAAATTTTATTCCCTAAATCATTTTAAACATAGCTAATGTTGACGTTTGAATTCAAGCGTATACCTCTATTACAATTTTTAAAAATTTAGAGTATATAAGGCGATTGATTCTCAATAAATTAGTAGGAAACCCGCAATTACGTGAAGCTTTATATTGCCATCATTGTATTTAGCGATGGGGTAAATACTTCTATTATATCCCTTTGAATATGAAGGGAAAGTATATAAATTCGAATTCAATTTAGTTCAGCTCACGCATCAAGAGTTACTTTGGAATGCTTTAAACGAAAAAAATCCCTAGGTTTTGTTTGCAGTGGAAGCACTGCCATTGGGAGGCTAGGCGTTTCTTGTAACCCTAGCCGATCGCCTCGTATTTCTTAATCCTAACGATGGTAATGGGAAGCGAAAAATTGCTTCCTGTGAACTTCGATTTGGGAACTGCGAAAGCGGTGACAGACACACACACCCTGACACGTCCAGTGTAATACCTCTCCGTCACGATATCGTCACTTGGAGATGTAAAAACATTTGATCGGCCCAGGACAATTTATCCAAGTGTCGTGAGTTTACTGGGGTTACCACCCGCCTATTTTAAAAAGCGCCCCCTCAGGTACATGAACTCTGGGATTTTCACCGTTCTCTGCCGTGATTGTTTGTCATCAATCTTGCGGATGGTTTGATATTCCATTTGGGTTGGGAGAATATGCTAATCTTTGTTAAATTCTATGTAAATTGAGGTGCTCTGTCCCTATTCCGTGAGGTACATGTTTCAAACATCCCACCGGGGAATATAAACCAGTCTGGTCACATTTCCTAAAACTAGGGATCCACTTAACAGCATCGTGAAAGGATTTTCTGCTTCAGTCACTTAAGAACCATTTCAATCACATTTAAAGTTATTTACCATCGCTTTCAAGTACATTTTAGAGATATGATGTAACTGTTATTCGTTATGTTAGTCATTTCATAGTAATTTTTATTGATATTTATTCATTTGACAACGTTTTCAAAAAGCTTTGATTAGACTAACGACACTTTTATCCGCTTTCTTAGTGATATTAGTTTGCTTTCAATTGAATGTTTTCGTTTCACAGCGTTTTCAAACGCATTTTAGTAAATTAACAACACTTTCGGCCACTTTTTGAACATTCAACTTCATTATCAGTTTTATTTCAGTAATATAATAACAATATCAAACACATTTAAGTCGAATAGCGGGACTTTTATTAGACTTTAAACAGAACTTAAACCTATTTTTGGTGTTTTGCCAATTACAATTGTACTTTAGTCATTTCATGAACGTCTAACTGCTTTTAGTTCCTTTGAATGCGATTTAATACACATTTTAGTAATTTAACAACACTTTGATCTACAGTCTTAGTCACATTAGTTCGCTTTGAATCGAATGATTTCATTTCACGTCAGCTTGATCCGTATTTTAGTAGATTAACAACACTTCCGACCACTTTTTCATCATTTATTTTCATTATCTGTTTTATAATAGTTATATACTAACAATGTCAGATATATTTAAGTCGAATAACGTAAGTAATAATGTTAAGCTTAACATAGTGTATTCAATAATATATTTTAAGCCTAACAGTGTATTCCAACACCTCTGTTTCGACTTTCGTTAATGATACGGAATTTGAAGCAGGTGTTGCGGAACTATTTAAGATAACGGTGCCGCCGTCATATTCAAGAAATTCAAGCCAATATACTTCAACTTAATGCTTATAATTATATTTTAAACTTTAGAAATTATTTCAACTAAATATAGACCAATTTCTCTTTATTGAAAATATAGACATATTTCGTAATTTCAAGGATAATGAAATGTAAATAACGTGTCCGGTGAAGGGGGATAGAGACACTCTCATGGTTAATAAACGGCCTATGCCAATTTCAAAATATTTCAAATTTTAGGAGTTATTTATATTCAAATTTAATACTATTTAACTTAATATATAGGCATATTCCAAATTTTAGGAGTTATTTCAACTTAATATCCGAATTAAATATAAACTTTAGAAATTTTTTCAACTTATCATTCGTCAATTTCTCTTTATTGATAGGCCTATTTCGCATTTTCAAGGATAGGAAATGTAAATAACGAGGTCGGTGAACGGGAATAGAGAAACTCGGATGGAAAATAAACGGCCCATAAGAAACCTAACTTTTAATTACATGTTTTGCCCTTTCACGCCACTTTAAATTGAAAATTAGTCTTTTAACAGCACTTTAAACGACTTTTTAGTCTTTTGACGGAACGTTTGATTGGGGTTTAGTTATTAAATTAAACTTTAAGCTACATTTAGCTGCTTAACATCAATATGTCTCACATTTTTATTCATTTTACATCGTTTTCAACTGCATTTAAGTAGAATAGCACGACTTTCATTCTAATTTTTCTCATTCAAGTGTATTTTATGCTAAATGCGTAACTTGTATTTGCATTGTTAATCATTTCACTTCACTTTTTATTGAAACTTACTCATTTATAACAAGCATTTTAAAATTTTCCATATTGTTTTGAGTTCATGTGACCCGACGATAGTGGTGTATCAATTCTTGTTTAAGTTTCAGTATTGGTTGAATCATTGGCTCGTATTTGCATTCTAAACCAAAGTATGTAACATCAGCAAATTTGACCCGCCTGTGTTCCAATATTTTTAAATACACTATCATTTGACAGTCAAATTGTATTTCTCAACTAAGAAAAATCGTTTCACCCATTGTTCGCGATTGACATTTTCAAATTTCACTCCGTTACACTTTACACTTATCAAATTATTAAGGGACTCTGCAAGGATTCGAACTGATGACGTCTTGATTTGAACTGATAAGATAATTAACTGCATTGTCTATTTCCTCACCGACCTAGTTACCAAAAGTCAACATGTCGATAAAAACCCCGAGCCATGTGTATGACAAGGCTTGCGGATGCGTTCAATTTTCAACTTCAACATCGGAGTTATTACGTGTTCGTATTTACACACAAAATAATTAACAAATCGTCCCATGTGTTAACTAAAAACTAAAATGCAATCTTAGAACTAGGGTTAAATTTCGCTATAGCCCCTAAAACATTAAATAAAGAAGACCTCATTACGGAAATTGAAACCGGACTTAATAAACTTAATACTACAGATAAACCCTGCTTAGCACAAAGTGCATTAAAATAATAAAAACTAATAACAAACCTAAACTCAACCTTCCAAGAGAACAATTCTCAGCCCTTAAAGAACTGAAGAACAACCGTGACCTAATTCTAACGGTATCGTTCCTTTCAACCGAATTCCCAATGGACCGAAATCCCATTCGACCGAAAATCCCGCAATGATTTTAGATTTCCAGCCCAATGGCTATATTCCCGATGGACCGAAATCCCAATCGTCCGAATATGCCCCTAAAAATACATCAATATAACTTGAAACACTGTAGCCGTCGGCAATTCGGTGGTGTAGTGGAAACGGTGTTGGACTATGAAGCGATAGGCTGTTGGTTCGAATCTCCGAAAGGTATGTTAATAATATTAAAAGTAAATATTTCGTGATACTAATTAAAACGCTCACTTTCATTCCTTTCAAGGCAAGAGATATATAGAATTAATAAACAAATTGTGCTTAAAATGAAGTACAGTCTTAATGGTAGTTCCATCAATGTCTTTAAGTTTTAAATTAAAATTATAATATTTTGGTTTCGGGTGGGTTAGGTAAGGTTAGGTTAGGTTAGGTTAGGTTAGGTTAGGTTTGGTTTCGATAGTTCGTTGACACCTTTTCCAAAATATGCTCCTTTTAATTAGCTTTCACCTTTTCCAAAATATTCTCCCTTTAAATAGCTACCACCTTTTCCAAAACATTCTCCCTTTAATTAGCTGCCACCTTTTCGAAAAGATTTTCCTATTAATTAGCTGACACCTTTTCCAAAATATTCTCCTATTAATTTAGCTGCAACCTTTTCCAAAACATTCTCCTACTAATTAGCTGCCACATTTTCCAAAACATTCTCCTATTAATTAGCTGCCACATTTTCCAAAATATTCTCCTATTATTTAGCTGCAACCTTTTCCAAAACATTCTCCTTTTAATTAGCTGCCACATTTTCCAAAATATTCTCCTTTTAATTAGCTTTCACCTTTTCCAAAATATTCTCCCTTTAAATAGCTACCACCTTTTCCAAAACATTCTCCCTTTAATTAGCTGCCACCTTTTCGAAAAGATTTTCCTATTAATTAGCTGACACCTTTTCCAAAATATTCTCCTATTAATTTAGCTGCAACCTTTTCCAAAACATTCTCCTACTAATTAGCTGCCACATTTTCCAAAACATTCTCCTATTAATTAGCTGCCACATTTTCCAAAATATTCTCCTATTATTTAGCTGCAACCTTTTCCAAAACATTCTCCTTTTAATTAGCTGCCACATTTTCCAAAATATTCTCCTTTTAATTAGCTTTCACCTTTTCCAAAATATTCTCCCTTTAAATAGCTACCACCTTTTCCAAAACATTCTCCCTTTAATTAGCTGCCACCTTTTCGAAAAGATTTTCCTATTAATTAGCTGACACCTTTTCCAAAATATTCTCCTATTAATTTAGCTGCAACCTTTTCCAAAACATTCTCCTACTAATTAGCTGCCACATTTTCCAAAACATTCTCCTATTAATTAGCTGCCACATTTTCCAAAATATTCTCCTATTATTTAGCTGCAACCTTTTCCAAAACATTCTCCTTTTAATTAGCTGCCACATTTTCCAAAATATTCTCCTTTTAATTAGCTGCCACCTTTTCCAAAATATCCTCCTATTAATTAGCTGCCACCTTTTCCAAAATATTCTCCAATTAATTATCTGACATCTTTTCCAAAATTTTTCTATTATTGCTAATAAATTGTTCGTGGTAAGAGGCGGGCTTTTAATACTCATATAAATAATCTTTTTACCTCCAAACAAGTTTGGGTTAGGTTAGGTTAGGTTTGGTTAGGTTAGGTTACGTTTGGTTAGGTTAGGTTAGGTTAGGTTAGGTTAGGTTAGGCTAGGGTAGGTAAGGTTCGCCGTAATTAAAACGCTGTTAAAATAAGTGCAGTAATACATTTTCAACTCACATTTATTTTAACAATAATAAGTTGTGAAATTAAAAATATATTTAATGCAAAACCACACAGTATGTCTTCTTCCAGTTCAATAGAATTTCGGTCCAATGGGACTATAATAAAATCGCACCTTTGGCTACGTTCGGTCGAATGGGACACCGCAAAAAAAGCCGTTCTGTCGAAGTGGGAATTCGGTTCAATGGGACCAAAGCATTCTAACACGCGCAGATAAAGGCGGATGCATTGTCCTATTAGACAAAGAAGAATACACACCAGTCTTAAACGAACTACTCAGTGACACCAAAACATATAATGGAATAAAAAGGGACCCAACCAATTCTTTCCACACCAAAGTAAAAAATACGATAAAAGATTGCATTACATTAACACCGATAGAAAAGAAACAACTTATCGCCACCCATTATGCAGCCCCTAGAATGTACATTTTGCCAAAAATCCACAAACCAACATTAAAGTTTAGACCGATTGTCGAAAATATTAACTCTTCAGCCCGACCCATCGCAAAATTAATTGTTAAAAAACTCGGTTTCCTAGCAAATAAGCACGAACATTCGCTCAACAACTCTAGAGAGTTAATTCAAGAACTCAAAAAACTAGAAATAAATAAAGACGATTTACTCGTGTCCTTCGACATAGTTTCGCTCTTCACAAGCGTCCCGGTTAAAACGCCATAGAAACATTACGACAGCGGCTGGTTAACATAAAGCTAAACCATTTAGAAATAACTGAAATTATCACATTAGTAGAATTATGTGTTAAAACCTCATTTTTTAAAGCAAATGGCAAGGAATACATTCAAATAGAGGGCTTAGCTATGGGATCATCCTTGAGCCCATTACTGTGTGATATATATATATGGACCAATTAGAAAGAATTGCTCTGTTAAATTCCGCATTTAAAGTTGATTTTTGGTGGAGATATGTAGATGATGTACTAGCACTGTGGCGGCATGGCCAAAATAACTTACAAACTTTTTTAGAATTTATCAACTCATTAGACCAAGCCATACAATTCACATTAGAAATAGAAAAAATAGATCAATGCCATTTTTAGACATTCTAATCAAAAAAGAACTGAATAACAAGTTGAGCACCCAAGTATACAGAAAACCTTATTCAGTAGCCATGCCGCCACATGCAAACTCTCAGCACCCCCTTAGCCAAAAACTAACCTCCTATTTTTTTATTGACCGGGCAACAAAAATATGCTCCAACCAAGCAAATTTTTACCAAGAAATTAATTTTATCAAAGAAATAGCAAAAAATCGGGGTTTTGGCAATTCTATATTAAATAGAGGCATCGACCGCCCTTACAAAAATGTTCTTAAGAGTTCTAAAGGAATTTCTTTGGAACCCTACGGAGCCCTTGGGATAATTTTCTAAAGAAACTATTTCCAAAGACTTCCTTGGAATTTCCTAAAGAATTCTTGAGACAAATTTCGAAAGAATGTCTTGGGATTATTTTCTAAAGAAATTCTTTAGGGATTCTAGAGATAAATTTCTTAAGAAGGTCTAGGGATTATTTTCTAAAAAAATTCATTAGGAATTCTAAAGATAAATTTCCAAAGAATGTCGTGGGATTATTTTCTAAAGAAATTCTTTAGGCATTCTAGAGATAAATTTCCAAAGAACTTCTTGGGATTATTTTCTAAAGAAATTCTTTAGGAATTCTAGAGATAAATTTCCTAAGAAGGTCTAGGGATTATTTTCCAACGAAATTCTTTAGGAATTCTTGAGATCAATTTCCAAAAAAAGTCTAGGGTTAATTTCCCAAGGAAATTCGTTAGGAATTATTGAGATAAATGTCCAATGAAGCTCTAGGGTTTATTTTCCTAAGAAATTCTTTAAGAATTCTAGAGATAAATTTCCAAAGAAGATCTAGTGTTTATTTTCCAATGAAATTCGTTTGGAATTCAAGAGATAAATTTCTAAAGAAGGTCTAGGGTTTATTTTCCAACGAAATTAGTTTAGAATTTTAGAGATGAATTTCAAAGGGCCAGATATATTGCAATTATGCTTTACATATAATTATCTAAACAATATTTTTACCCTAATTGTTTAGCTAAAGTTTTCCTAGATAGATATTAACTTGATGGTTAAAAAAATTAAAAACTTTCACGAAGGCTATAAGACTCAGCAAGCGCTGAAATGAAATGTTATATTTACCCATTGTTTTCTTTTTTTATCTTTTTTTTTTTTGCCTTTAATAATCCGTGAGGTGTTTATGTAAAGGATGAAATAGATTGAAAGTAAAATAAGAGTAATTAAAATCGTTATGTTTAGATTTACAGGGAATCTAAGCTGTCAGTCGGAATTTTTGCTTAATTCTCTTATGGCATGTTTTATCTTTATTTCGAGCGTAATTAGAGTCCAAAATAAATATTTTTTAAAAAACATTGTAGAGAAAATTAGGTTAAACGCGTTTCTGATACTCGAAAAACTCTCAGTGAATATACATTATTAAATTTAACAACAACGTCTGTATCTACTGCTTGGCCATTAAAGCCTCCAAAACCCACTTAGTACCCCATACAATTGGACAAGTTTAAAACTTTCTGCCGTTTACGGATGTTTTTAAGTCGATTAAATGCCTGACTTTATAAGCCATTTCACACTGCATGCGAGAACTTCCCTCGCTATAAGGGGTGTAGTTCAGCATATAAGAACTACACTCCCTGTATTGGGATATGGTTTTCCATGTGAGAACTATCCTAGTTTCAAGTGACTAAATGAATTAACCCATAATCTTCCCTATATATTTCTCAAGAAAATTCCATAGACATTTCCCACGAAAATTCCAAAGACATTTCCCAAGTAAATTCCAAAGATATTTCCCAAGAAAATTCCAAAGATATTTCCCAAGAAAACTCCAAAGATATTTCCCAAGAAAATTCCAAAGATATTTCCCAAGAAAATTCCAAAGATATTTCCCAAGAAAACTCCAAAGATATTTCCCAAGAAAATTCCAAAGATATTTCCAAAGAAAAAGGGGCCAATATTCCCCAATTTTCTAAAGAACGCCTTAAGGATTTCCAAAGAAATTTCCCAAGGAATTTTCTTAAGAGTTCTTAAGAAGATTTTTGTAAGGGCGAATAACCCACAGGAACTTAATAGAAAAAACACCACTTTCATAGACGAATTTAAAGCCGCTGAATACATTATACTCCCTTACTTGGACAACATCTCAAACAAAATCGGCAATGAGTTCAGTAAAATGAAGTAAAAACCCATTTATAAACCCATTAATAAATTAAATAACAATCTCATACCACTTAAAGAAAAAGTCAACCCTTTAGACAATTACGGTATTTATAAAATTAATTGTAGCTGCGATAGATTTACATTGGCCAGACAAAACGTAACTTAAAATATAGACTCAACGAACATAAGGCCGATGTCCGAAACAGAAGAACAGCCACATCTGCCTTAGCTGAACACATTGCCGACACCAACCATAAACCCGGCTTTGAAACTATAAGATTATCAGCAAAACAGACAATTACCTAAAATTAAACATAAGGAAATCCATTGAAATATTAAAAAGTAAAACACTAAACCCAAACTGTATACTTAATAGAGACGACGGCCCAGGTAGCATTATAGCACAAATATGGCTTGACAGCCCGATATTCTGAGTAATTAACCAATAATCTAAATAAAAAAAAATAACATAAAAAATTAGAACCACTTAAATCTAAAATATAAAAAATCACGTGTACCTTTAAAAACATTGGCTTAAAATATTAGTGTAATTTAAAAAAATACGAGATTTCGTAGAATGTACTGCTAACCGTCAGTCTCAGACCTGAAGAATGGGTCGGCGAAACTAGTCGTCATTTTGAAATAAAGTGAATTTTATTAATTTTATTATACATTAAGTGGAATTTCAGTCCTTTACCTAGTATTTTATGAATAAGTGTCGCTCTACAATTCTATACAGCTGGTACCTTTTACCTCCGCAACCAACCCGTGAAAAAGGAATCTGGAACTACAAAATTGGGCGTAGTTTTAGACGGGTCATCCAGCGCTAAGGGATGCCCCTCTTTGCTTGGCATCGGGGCCGAACTTAACGCCCGATTTTTTTTATTGTTATTAAGATTTCGCTTACACAAAGTAGCCTTTATAGCTGACATCGAGAAGACATTTCTCCAGTTAGCTTTAGTAGAATCAGAAGGAGACTAAGTAAGATTTTTGTGGGTCAAGGAGGGGAAAATGGAAGAAAACAATTTCATAACAATACGCATGACTCGTTTGCCTTTTGGGACAACCTCCAGCCCGTTTTTGCTGGCCTCAACAAGAAAATATCATATACAATCAGTAAAGTGGCGGACAAAAACGTAGTAAAGTTAGTAGACAGGGATCTTTATGTAGATGATCTGGTGAGAGGGGAGAATAGTGCTGAAGAAGCCTACCCAGTTTCTATGCGAGTTAATGAATTTATGAGTAGCGCAAGCATGCGATTCAGAAAATAGCAAACTATTAAGAGAATTATGGGGAAATAACACCAAATCAGAAAACGAAGTAACCATGTTTGAGGGAAAGGATGCCCCAGATGGGATAAAGGTTTTAGGCTTAAAATGGAACCCTTATTTAGACTCTTATTCCTTTTACCTAACAAAGCTAATTGAAATATTTCAAAACATCGAACCAACTAAATGGCACGTAATAAGTGCTGTAGCCCAGATCTTTGATCTAATAGGGATCTTGGCACCCTTTACCATAAGGGCCAAAATAATATTTCAAAAATTGTGGATTGAAAAGGTCACGTGGGATGAAAGATTGAGTGAAAAATTATCCGAGGAAATTATGAGCTGGTGCCGGTAATTCCCCAGCTTAAGACACATAAGCATAGCCAGACATTATTTTGTTAGTTATGCCGACATTCAAGAACTTGAATTACTTGTATGTTACGAAATCCATAGTAACATCTAAGGCGCGCGTGGCTCCACTCAAATAGTTATCCGTGCCCAAATTAGAATTAATGGGGTGCAACTTGGGGGCCCGATTAGTGAACTATGTAAAGGAATTCTTTAGCGAAAAATTTATCAGAACATACATGTGGAGTGATTCCACAATAGCACTGTATTGGATTAGGGGCGCGACGAACATGTGGAAGCCCTTTATTTCAAATAGAGCGGCAGAAATACAAAGACTTACAAACATAGACGATTGAAGACACTGCACAGGGATAAATAACCCTTCCGACATCCCAACTCGAGGTATAAATGCGGAAAAACTAGCAACAAAGCTGATGTGGTGGGAGGGACCTTATTGGCTAAAGAAACCCAAAACCGAATCTAGGGAGCTAAAAATGAACCCAGATGAAATTGAAAAGGAGTTAAGAAAAACGTGTGTCTGACTCCAGTGGTGTCTGCGCTAATGTCCTGGGCAAGGTCCTGCCTTTGGCAGGACCCAGCCCCCCAAGATTACTAAACGCACCGAGCGACGCCGTCTTAAACGACAGATTGCTAGGCAAAAAGCAAAATCGGGCTCTGAAGCGGTCACCACCCCAGTGACAACCCGACGAAGAGGCCGAGAGTGGAGGACTTGACTCCATCGCCAGCCACTTTGCAGGCGGCGGCCAAAAGGACTTAAGTCCTATAGGGACGCCGTCAGCTCAGAAATGATGGCCATTGTCAAAAATGGATATCCGACTGCGGTAATCACGGAGGAAGATGTATCTAATGAGTCGTCTCTGCCGGTTCATAGGCATATTGGCTTTACGGTCGCGACTACTTCTGTCCCGTTCGGGACGGAGATACGCAACCCAAAACCAGTGAGCACAAAAATAGAGGAGAGCCGGAGAGACCAAATTCTCCGTCAGCCCCCCTTTCAAAAACGTTACCAGTGCCAGTGGCTCTCTAAGAGCGTGGCGCACATACGCAATCGGCGCAAGCGAGAGAGAAAAAAATCAGAGAAGTTTGTTTACGTTATTACGGCCGAGCCTTAAGTTTTACGGCGATACTCCGATACTCGTGCCGCTTCGTGAATCGCGCGTGCCGCGTGCGTGCTTACAGAGCCTCGGCGACGGCAGAAGAAAATATTTTCTTCTGGCGACAGTTATTATCAAATTTGTTTCATGTTTTTAATCTATTGACCCTTTCCAGTGTTTTAGTTTTAACCTCTCAATATTGACAGAAAAATAATAAATCTGGTTCTAATACCAAATTCCCTGAATTTTCCAGGTTTTCCCTGACCTTTTTCTGAGATTTTCCCTGACCTTTTTGGGCCGAAAGTGTAAACGTTTACAGCACGTTTTAAGTGCTTATAATTAAAAAAAACCCTCTAAATTAAGTTTCCCAAAGTATTTTTTTCACCAAATAACAGTCTGAGAGATGTTTTTGAAGGCATTTACTTTATAGAAACAATTCTAGACATTTTTAAGGATTGCTCTAGAGTTTTCTGTGTTAAGTGAGGATGAGGCGAAACTTTCATTACTCTTCCGATAAAGACTTATCCCCAGAAATTTTATCCGCTAAAATCAAATTCTCTCTCTCTCTGTAACCGTATTTTCGGGTTTACCCTTTTTGAATTTCCCTCTCAAAGGATCACGTGGCGTCTTACTCCTCGGCTGTGCGCGAGGTAGGTGCGCGTAAGAGCCATGGTGACCTTCCGTTATAAAGTACCTTCCCCCTTCTATCTTTGACTCTCCTTTGGATTTGTGCTCCCTGGCTGGGGTCATCTTATAATGAATATAGTAATACTAATTCTTGTCACTAGAGGGCGGTAAAAGGTGTAATATGACTGGGTCATCTTGTTTTAATAAATACCGTAATTTCATGTCTCTATATTCTATCCAATATTAAGAGCTTCGGAACATTTGAGTTTGGCTTTGCATTGTTCTGGATTTAATAATTGCATGGAAAACAAAGGTGGTAATCGATAACTCATTACTTAGGCCTATTTTAATTAGAGAGTTGAGATGAACAAACTATTATATAAAACGTTTTGGTATGCATGATACGCACCTAAATGACTCTAGACAATGTGTATTACCTCTCCGAGTGGCGATAATGTTACGGAGAAGTATTACACTGGACATTCGCAGTTGTCAAATCGCAGCTAACAATTTCGCAATTTCCGGACTGGAATTTGTAATTTATTAGGTTAATCATTAACAAACACTTCATCGGCTAGGTTATAGCTCGATTCTCCCATCTATTAGATATCGTTATAAGAAAAAAATATATATTTTCTTATGATATCGTCCATCTTGCCTAGAACACCAATCTGTACTAATTCGCTTCCAATATCCCAACCATGCACTAGTCCATTACAAATAGCAGTTGTTGTTTATCAATAAATAGCAGTAGTTGCTTATGGATAAATATCATAGTTGCATATTCAAGCAATAAAGTGGGTAGATTGTACATTAGTTCTCATCTAGTCTCTGAGAAGTAAAATTTTGGTTTCCCAACTTGTTTTAATAATTATGAGGAAATCCAAGGCGTTGTTGAAAACTCATTTGGTATATTGTAACGAGAAAGTACAGAAAAACAAATTGGGATATTGAACATTTTGACATATACTAGCTTAAGAAAATAATACATAGCTCCCTATAAGTATGAAACTCTCCATTTTAAGCCATGTAAACCGCATTTCCTTCCATTGAAATTTGTAAAAAGTTTCTAATGCCACCTATTAAGAAGTTCTAGCGTTAAAAAGATAAAATATTGGATTTGAAAATATTAAAATTTTATATTAAAATTATATCGTTCAAGTTCTTGAAATTATTATTATTATTATTATTATTATTATTATTATTATTATTATTATTATTATTATTGTAAGTGATTAAGTGCATGTCAAAATTGTCATAATAAATCAATAGATGGCGCGAAAACTAGCTTTTAGTTTTTGATGACCAAGACTAACCATCACACCAGGAGTTCATGGGTTATAGACTTCTGCCTACTCTAGTACGAGCACGGACCTTCTATTAATGGTTCATGGTACGAGGAACGAAGTTTCTAGTGTCTCTACCGGCGCAGCCATATTTCCCCGGCCCGTCGTGCATTTCGCGGACCCCTTATGCGACGGTTTCGTCTCCGTTTTATTTTTAGTACCAAAACTTATACAGGGAAATATATATTATTTTCTTATGATACTAGTTAATTATAGAGACCTAAAATAAAGGTGGTGGATGAAAACTCATTTGAAATTTTGCACGCTCTACACTCGGATAAACAAAGAGTTCCGATAAACAGCATTCGAATACGGAAATAAATTTTGACCTAAAATACATTTGACATTTTTCAATCTAATAAGAACCGTCAACGAGTGAGGAAGCCAAAAGCATTATGGTTTTGCCGAATAGGCGGAAAAATGGGATAAGAGATTTTAGCCAAGTTACGGCAAAAGTTTCTTCTAAAAAGTTTAATGTTGCCAGTATTTTTAAAGGGTTGTGTGGTATCGCGCTCTTGTTATGTTGCGCTTATCACATTTTCGAGTTCATGACTGATTACTTTCGACATCCGACTTTGCAGAGCGTGGCTATAGATAGATCTGGAAAGGTGGAATTCCCGGCAGTTACTTTATGCAATAATAACAAGTATGTCAATGAGCACGAGAACTATTTTAAGACTTTCCGTTTCAAAACTAAATATTAGTGTTATATTCAACTATTGTCCCATTGCATTTTGCACCGAGTCACGAGTCCACCACATTGCCGTTCTTGTTATAAAAATGGATGTGTATGGAGAAAGATTGTGTCAAGGAGATACTCTTTAGTTCGTTAGTTCTATAAAGAGGCAGAATTGCGGTAGTAAGGTTAAGTAAGCATTGAAATGAAGCGCAATAGCAAGGTTAAGTATTGAATTGAAGTATGAAAGTGGAGTTAAATTTTGAATTGAAGTGTGGTAGTAAGGTTAAGTATTGAATTGAAGCGTGGTAGTAAAGTTATGTATTGAATTGAAGCCTGGTTGTAGAAGTTTTGGGGGAGAGGAGGACTCTTGTCCTAGCACTGATGCCAGAGGCATATTGTGCACTTTCATATTCAGGCCTAGAAGAGACCCGTGGCCGCGGCGTAACGTATAATTCGTTCCACCGTTATGGAAGAGACCCGCGAGGGCTCCACAGTATGTGAATCAAAGTGTTCTAATCTGAGTGAGGCGAAGTAATCGCACTCGCACTGTATGTGAGAGGGAGTTTCTTCTGTCTCCCGGCACGACCGGCAGAGAGGGTGGTCAGCAAGGCCCATCAGATGGAGGAGTCTATTTAGCCGACAGTACCTGGTCAAAAGATCGGTGGCCAGCTTAATATCCCATCCGCTGAGCGCAATAAGGTCCCTAGCCCGAGACCTGCAGGGGCCATTGACAAACTGTTTCTTCTGTCTCTGGCCCTCCATATTATGCCAGAGCTGATTTTGAATGTCAGTCAACCTGTCATGCAGGCTTCTTCTAGCTTACCCGTAGGGGATTGGGACGACCGGCGCTGGTCCCAAGAACTTGGCCCCCGCCCTCCTTGTGGCAAACCTATCGGCTTGCTCATTGCCATGATGTCCGCTATGCCCCGGCACCCAGTAAAACTGGATCCTGTTGCTGGACGCCAGTCGCACAAGCAGATCAAGGCAGCTGCGCACCAGTTGAGAAGTTATCTGACACTGATTCAGCGCTTTCAAAGCGGCCTGACTGTCAGAGTAAATTCTCACAGTCCGTCCGGTATACCATTTCTTGATGCAGTATTGCGCGCAATAAAATATCGCGGCAATTTCCGCCTGGAACATACTTGCGTAGCTGCCCAGACTCTCTGAGAAACCCACCCTTGTGGCTTGGCAGTAGTAGCCGACACCAGCGCCGGAATCAGTCTTAGAACCATCGGTGAACCAAATAGTTTCACTCCCGGTACCTAGAGGCATCGGGTTAGTCCACTCGGCCCGACTGGGAAAGTGGATGCTGAAAGCTGAATGGCTTTGTAAAATCAAAACTGGTAACGGTTTTGTCAGAGCACATCGTAAGCGATGGCTCAAGTGCAGCATACTCCCGGAAGAGCTTAATATGGCTGTGATCCCAAAGTCTGGGTACCCAGCAGCCATTATTGTAGAGCCTGTAGGCCCCCATGGCAGCCTCCTCCTCAACGAAGAGATGAAGAGGAAGCGTGTCAAGGAGTATCTCCAGGGAACAGAGCTGTGCTAATTAATTAGTTAGCTAATTGAATTTCTAATTAATTAGCAACATTTACTAATTGAAAATGGTAATTGAACTTTAATTATCTTAGTGCTAATTGAGAAGTAATTCTAATTAATTAGTATGAATAGGAAAGGTAATTATATAATTAAAATTTAATTAGATTTAAGATTAACTAATTAGCCAATTGGATTTTCAATTAATCTTTTAATTTAGTAAAAATTAAAATCGAGGAATTAACTCTTGATTCATCTATTTGAATATGAAAAACGGCCTTATTATATCGATGAGGAAACCTTAGTGCTACTCTAAATATTTCAGCTTCTCAAAACATGAGAGAATAATCAAAAATGTCTTGATTAGAATCAAGACCTAAAAAGTATCGATAAGACTGAGGTTATCACTTGTCTGAAGGATCAGATATTAATTTTTCTTTTTAATTGAAACTTAAATGCATGCTTAAGAAAAAACAACGTTCCATTACCTTTTTCCGTTGAAATAAATTATTTTACTGGTAATCAATTTCAAAAATTTACTTATCTCGGCTTTTCGACCACAATTCCATTCCCCGAAAACATTTTATCATTACATTAATTACTTTTGGGAGAGTACGTGTATGGTTCCCTTACAAAAATCTTCTTAAGAGTTCTAAAGGAATTTCTTTGGAACCCTACGGAGCCCTTGGGATCATTTTCTAAAGAAACTATTTCCAAAGACTTCCTTGGAATTTCCTAAAGAATTCTTGAGATAAATTTCCAAAGAATGTCTTGGGATTATTTTCTAAAGAAATTCTTTAGGTATTCTAGAGATAAATTTCCAAAGAATGTCTTGGGACTATTTTCTAAAGAAATTCTTTAGGAATTCTAAAGATAAATTTCCTAAGAAGGTCTAGGGATTATTTTCTAAAGAAATTCTTTAGGAATTCTAGAGATAAATTTCCAAAGAATGTCTTGGGACTATTTTCTTTAGGAATTCTAAAGATAAATTTCCTAAGAAGGTCTAGGGACTATTTTCTAAAGAAATTCTTTAGGAATTCTAGACATAAATTTCCAAAGAATGTCTTGGAATTAATTTCTAAAGAAATTCTTTAGGAATTCTAGACATAAATTTCCAAAGAATGTCTTGGGATTCTTTTCTAAAGACATTCTTTAGGAATTCTAGAGATAAATTTCTTAGAATATCTTGGGATTATTTTCTAAAGAAATTCTTTAGGAATTCTAGAGATAAATTTCCTAAGAAGGGCTTGGGATTATTTTCGAAAGAAATTCTTTAGGAATTCTTCAGATAAATTTCCAAAGAACGTCTAGGGAATATTTTACGAAATTCTTTAGGAATTCTTGAGATCAATTTCCAAAGAACGTTTAAGGTTTATTTTCCAAAGTAAGGCATTCTTGAGATAAATTTCCAAAGAAAGTCTAGGGTTTATTTCCCAAAGAAATTAGTTAAGAATTTTGGAGATGAATTTCAAATGGCCAGATATATTGAAATTATGCTTTACATGCCTATCAAAATATTTTTACCCAAATTGTTTAGCTAAAGTTTTCCTAGATAGACATTAACTTGATGGTTAATAAAATTAAAAACGTTTCACGAAGGCTTGTCCCGTAGCTAAGGCTCAGCAAGCGCTGAAATGGAATGTTATATTTACCTATTTTTTTATTTTTTTTTTTTTAGTTTTTTTTTGCCTTTAATCATCCGTTTATGTAAAGGATAAAATAGATTAAAAGTAAAATAAGAGTAATTAAAATCGTTGTGTTTAGATTTACAGGGAATCTAAGCTGTCAGTCGAAATTTTTGCTTAATTCTCTTATGGCATGTTTTATCTTTATTTCTAGCGTAATTAGAGTCCAAAATAAATATTTTTTAAAAAACATTGTAGAGAAAATTAGGTTCAACGCGTTTCTGATACTCGAAAAACTCTCGGTGAATATACATTATTAAATTTAACAACAACGTCTGTATCTACTGCTTTGTCATTAAAGCCTCCAAAACCCATTTAGTACCCCATACAATTGCACAAGGTTAAAACTTTCTGCCGTTTACGGAGGTTTTTAAGTCGATTAAATGTCTGACTTTATAAGCAATTTCACACTGCATGCGAGAACTTCCCTCGCTATAAGGGGTGTAGTTCAGCATATAAGAACTACACTCCCTGTATTAGGATATAGTTCTGCATATGAGAACTATCCTCGTTTCAAGTGGCTAAATTAATTTAACCCACAACTTTCTCTATATATTTCCCACGAAAATTCCAAAAATATTTCCCAAGAAAATTCGAAAGACATTTCCCAAGTAAATTCCAAAGATATTTCCCAAGAAAATTCCAAAGATATTTCCCAAGAAAATTCCAAAGATATTTCCCAAGAAAATTCCAAAGCTATTTTCCAAGAAAATTCCAAAGATATTTAAGAAAATTCCAAAGATATTTCCCAAGAAAATTCCAAAGATATTTCCCAAGAAAATTCCAAAGATATTTCCCAAGAAAATTCCAAAGATATTTCCCAAGAAAATTCCAAAGATATTTCCCAAGAAAATTCCAAAGATATTTCCCAAGAAAATTCCAAAGATATTTCCCAAGAAAATTCCAAAGATATTTCCCAAGAAAATTCCAAAGATATTTCCAAAGTAATTTCCAAAGAAAAAGAGGCCAATATTCCCCAATTTCCTAAAGAACGCCTTAAGGATTTCCAAAGAAATTTCCCAAGGAATTTTCTTAAGAGTTCTTAAGAAGATTTTTGTAAGGGTTTTGCGTTTAAAAATGTTCCTAAAGACGTTACATCCCCATTGGAGACCGGCACGCTTCGCAGTGGTACATTTTGATTATTCTAAAACCAATGGCGCCAAATTCCATAGGGACAGTAAGGTGTTTACTCGCGGTTTTGCAAAATGATGTAATATCAAGTGTACTTTAGTCAACCGTCGTATTGTTCTTTCTCATAGTTCAGGGCATGATCAGTGTTACTGCCCAATTTCTCTCTCTAGTTTCTTACAATGGTTAGAGACTATTTGATATGGCACGGCACAACGTTATATACATTTGAAAATTCTAAGTAGCACAAAAGGAAAAAGAATCCATTTTTTATATTTTGGTTTGAAATAAATTAACTCATGATAGTAGTTATAACGAACTGAAAGTCAAGCAAATGGCACCGGTAATGAGCAGCAAAAAGAGAGGAAAGTTTGCTTCAAGGTAGCAGAGGGACATGGTAGTAAAAATAGTAATCTAGAATTTTGTTCGTTCAAACCTTAATATATCATGAAAAATTCAAGTGAGGAGGCGGCACTACCTAGAAAGATTGATTTTGGCAGATAACAGAGAAAAAATTATGTTCTACACACACTGGGAGTATGGGAGAGTTTCAGGGTCGCACATGATGAAATTTCAACTCCAGTTTACATCAATTCTCCCTGGTCGTACTAGTAGCAGGTTAGGCTATAGTTTGCTCAGGTCCTGTTAGTCTCGAAAGGTTATATAGTCCTTGCAACTTTTAAAAGGTTGTTCCCATGGCTAAACAGACCGCTATTACAGTTTTTTATTGTTTTATAGGTTATTTTGACACGTTATCTCCCAAAAGTAATTAGTGTAATGATAAAATGTTTTCGGGGAATGGAATTGTGGTCGAAAAGCCGAGATAAGTAAATTTTTGAAATTGATTACCAGTAAAAAAAATTATTTCAACGGAAAACGGTAATGGAACGTTGTTTTTTCTTAAGCATGCATTTAAGTTTCAATTAAAAAGAAAAATTAATATCTGATCCTTCAGACATGAGATAACCTCAGTCTTATCGATACTTTTTAGGTCTTGATTCTAATCAAGACATTTTTGATTAATATCTGTTCCTTCAGTCTTCATTTTAATTAAGAATGTTAAGAAACTGTTTTAAATTTTCAAAATCTGCATTAAGCAGAAACATGTATAAAGGGGACCATAACTTTAGCTCAATCAGACATTTATTAATAATGATACATCAAAATAAACGTAAATCAATAAAAGTTTGTATTCTTATTGTAATTAACATAATACAATTTTTTACAATCATTTATTGAAACGCGAGGCGCCCCCCCCCCCGCCCTAAAAATTCCAGAAATAGGACCAAAAATTCCAGAAATAGGACCAAATTGACAATTTTAAAAATTTTCTAAAAATGCTGATTTATGTCCGTTTAACATATTAAGCTCAAAATTGTCATAAGCCCAATATGAAATTCGGATATCCTTAAAACTTCATAAAGACGATCCGAGATTGTCAATTTCAAACTTTTTTGTAGCATAAACTAACGTCTGTTTGATATTAAGCTAAAAACCTTAAACAAAATATAGTCAGGGCTACCCTAAAAGTTCAGAAAGATGATCCAAGATTGTTAATACGCCTAAAAAGTGCCATCTTCAAAATATGTAGCCGGGGAAAAGAGAGCGTGATCGAGTGAGCTATGCTAGTGGTTGGAAGTCGCGGGGGTTGGGACAGGGATAAGGGAATTGAAATGTACGCACAAGTACCTACAAGTACCCACAAGTATCCATAAGTACCTACAAGCACCCACAAGTACAATCTGTTAGAAAAGTCTTTGCCCGTTGATTTTTTTCCGAAATTGTTCAATAATTCAAAGACCGTTAATCACAGTGATATGATACTTGAAACTATCATAAATAATATGGTTTACCATCAAACGAGACTCAGGTTTCTGATAAAGGTTGAAGCACGTGCATTAAAAATCACAAAATGTCCAAAATCTGAAATGTTGAATCTTTTCAACTATGAAGTTTTGGAGAAAATGAATATGATTTTTGGCATCATCAGGGTCGATTTATATTTAAAAGGTGTGAATATTTTCTTAGTATCTTTAATAGTTTGCGAGATATTATAGTTTATTTAAAATCATAACATTGAGAATGTCCCAAGTTGCACACAGTGTGGAAGTGCAAAGCGTTACCGCAATGCCTAGAATTCTCGCATGCAGGGTTTTTACTCCTATTAATTTGGTGATGCTTCGAAAAGGTGCACTATAGTTTTTTATAATATTAATGGGATACTTAAACGGTGTAATTGTTGTTATTTGTTTCTGTAGTCTTTTGCTTAGAAACCAATGAATGACGTTACACGAAATTATTCTTGCATTTTGAGAAGCCATTCGAGAACAAGCGGTCAGAACGGATTTCATGACGTTGTATTAAATAAACCTACAGACATTTCGGGAGTGGGAAGCATGCATTAATCAAAATGCCTTTCTGGCAAATTGTTCGAGCCATAAAATCCTGCAGAAGGCCCCCCCCATGTCCAACCAAGAGGGGAATCGACGAAAAAACCTGATCCTAGCATATTTAGCGTATTTCCCAAGAAAATTGCTCCCAACTAAATCTCCAAATTTCCCGGATTTTGAGAAGTGGGTGGCTCGGCTGAGGTGTGGGAGTTTTTCAAAGAATCAACGGCTTAGTTCGCGTAGCAGAATCAGCAGACTACATAAATATTTAGCTCATGACTGGCGCTGGCAGCCACGTTTACAATAACTACCGTAAAAACTGGACTATATAGATTACGAGAGGTTTTCCGTCCAACAAGGAATAGGATACAGCCTCCGTGCTATGTCTTTGACAGGACTTTATGGATCGAGCTATTGAATACGACGCCTCATCTATTTCAATTCAGGTGGAAAGGAGAGTGTTTGAGGCGGGGTTTTGCCTAGGCGCCATTTGGTTTGGGAAAATATATCGTAGAGTTCTTCAGCGGCCTTCATGGAGGGAAGGTGAAAATAAGAAAGTGTTAACATTTTTCAGATTGCACCGTTCTTTCACGACTTATCAGTGTTTGTGAAAATAATTCGAGTGACGTTTAAATGGCCATATAGGTTACGTCGAATTATGGACTACTAGAAGAAAAGCCCGTTGCGGGTAATACACCAACGGGCGGTAGCCAATAACGTTTTTGCAATTTTTTCCCCTTAGTGACAATTACTCCTCGGTGGCTAAATTTGAATCTAAGCCCAACCTATACAAGAACCTGCAGATAAAACGGCAAATCGACACCCTAAAACTGGAAGGCTGGCCAGGGCGTTACGCTATTGGCCGAAGGTGCCAGTTTTAAATTATCGATGAAATCAGAATCTATTTTGATTTTTAAAATCATTCAGAGATATTTCCTGGATGTTTCACTAAGCAGATAGGTCTTATAACTGGTAGAAGAATCGTTTAAAAAATCACGGAAAGTGAATTCGGACGGGCGGCGCGAGAAAAAATAGACTGTTATATGTTAGATGAGTCGGGGTAGTGCCAGTTAGATCCTGCGGAACATGAAGGGATAACGTAAATTCGAATGTGACATGCAAACGATAAATATGGGAATCGAAATCTGCAAATTGGTTTTAAATATTCTTTTATTTTTCTGTTTGTTACCATATGGAAACGTGCGTTTATAAATAAATCAAAAGCGAGAAAAAGTAACATATGAATTTTTGAAAACAAATATTTAGCAATAATGAAGGCTAACTAGATTAAACCGTTTTGCATCAATTTGGCAAACAAAAATAAACCGCTTAGCAAAAATCAATTTGTAAACCGAAAAAACTGATCAATATTTAATTAATACGGCAGCGAATCGCCCCTCACGCGCAAACCCATTCGTAGCCTTTTCCTAAAGGACACACATAATTTCCGGATGAAATCAAGTGGCAAAGCGTTGTATGCCGCAAGACCCATTTTGAGAAGATCTTCTCGAGTGTCCGGAATTCTCTTTTCCATGTTGTTTGCCATATGTGCCCACATGGTTTCAAGGAGATTTAAGTCTGGCGAGTGCGATGGACATTCCAACACGTTAATTCCTTCGTGGTCCAAGAAATTGGCCAAAATTCGGGCATTGTGTGCGGGGCAGTTGTCCTGTTGGAACCACATTCTGAAATATTTATGTGATAAGTCAGTAAATTCCATAGAATTAATGTTAATATACTTACCGGTTTTGGTCTTCCACGTCATAAATAGCGGCCACAGAGGGAAGCATGGAGTTCCGCAAAATCTGAATATAGGACTGGCCGTTTAGACGTCCCTCAATTGGGTGCAAAATGCCGACCCTGCCATCGCCAATACATCCCCAAACGTTGACGCTAAAACGCCCGCTCCTTTTCGTATGATTGACGAAGTTCGGGTCGTATCTTTGATTTGTGGTCCTCGTGACCCACACCACCGGCGACGATGGCGAACTTTGGAAGGACTATAAAATAACAAGAATAAAATTAATTGAAATTAGCATAAGAAGTTACCCAGTTAATATTTACTTTTTCATCGGAAAAGAGAATGAACCTTTCCAAGTTTTCCCGTGGCCAAGTTAGCATTTCTTCGCAAAATTCCCGACGAGCGCGCTTATGGGCTGGCGTGAGAAAAGGCTCATTAGCCGACCTTCGTCTCCTTACTCCCGCCTTCTTTAATTTGGACCAAAACGGTTGTTGGCGTAACGTGACACCAGTGTTGTTTTGCCACCTATCTCTTAAAGGTCTGATTGCAAGAAATTCGTTGTTCTTGGCGTCCCTGATGAGTGCCCTCGTCTCTCCGGCATTGCCGGCGATCGGTCTACCACGTCGATCTAAATCCTACACGTAGGGGAACCACCTTATACTTTCTACATCTCTAACCTTATATAATCAAACCAAAGGCAAATATTAAGCAAAACCTTACTTGAACCCTTTGGAATCTTTCATATCGTGATTACGTGTAACGAGCACCTCTACTTGAACATCCAACACGATTAGCGATTGCATCCCATGTCCATCCTTGTCTCCTTAGAGTAATAATTTCGACTCTTTGTCCTTCCGTGATGCGAGGCATCATTGAAAAAAGTTTACTTTTTTAAGGAATGTAGGCATTTTTATATCAAGTCACAAATATTTTTTGAGTGCGTTTCCCGTCTACTGAACCTATAGAATTACCAAGAAATCGTCCACTAAATGTACAAAATATCCTACAATACCACTAGAGTTAAGTGACACTGAATGTAGTGACCATCGATAAGTCACGTGACGTCATACCGATACACTAAAAATAAATTCAAAATTCCCGTCAACACCATCACGTGATACGTGACGTTATCAATTTCACCCCCCTAGCAATGCGCCCCTCCCCTGCCTGCAGACTACCACCGCCGAATGAAAAGAGGGGGTAATGGACCCACCCTCCGCCACACGAACTGCCGTATATTTACTGGCGTATACGGCAGTATATACTCTCTAACAATTCTAAATCTCTATTTCAAGTCAGATCTATTTGTAGGCTAGCAAAGTTAAGTTGCTCTTTCATTCATGTGACCACGATGTTACATAACTCGTCGTTGAAAAGAAATACGCGAGAAAGGCGGGAAAGCTAGCCTTGCAAGTGGCTGTTGAGGCTGCAAATGTTACCCTGACAATAAAATATTTTGAAAGGCAAAACCAGAGATATATCTTAATGATTAACACTTAAAGCAAAAAATTCTAGTGTATCCGAGATACAAATAAAGGATGAAGAAAAACCATATCTAGGATATTTCTCAAGAAGAACTCGAGCTAAAAAATCATAGTTTATCAGTAGGGTGAAGACCACAAAGTTAAAAATATTTTCATATAAATTCAAAATATTTTTAATATTTGTTTATACCAAAATAGAAATATTCCTCACAGGGTCAAGGTGAAATTAATAAGGGGGCATTTAGGGGCAAAGCTATATATTATTTGAGGGGGCAGGATATTTTTTAGGGGGCATAGCTCCCTGGTGCCCCCCGTGGCTTGGGGCCTGTTCAATATAAAATTAAATTAATCAAACTCAAACCAACACAGAGAAGCACATCGATACTCTGAAATAGCTGGCAATGGTCACAACTTTGAAATAAACATAATTTATAAAAAATTATCATAAACTAAATTTATAAAAAAAAATCATGAACTAAAAGACCAAGTATGAATTCAATCTAAAATGTATCAGCTGTTTACTTTATCGCTCACAAATCATGATTGTAAAACATTGATGGAGTAGAAAGGCTAACTTAGGAGCGAATATAATGCAATTACATATTGGAGTCGTTATTATCTTTGTTAATGCTAAACTTTCAAATGTTGAATGTGGCGTCAAACTATTGCCAAAAGTAACAAATACTAGAATTTTCGATTTTAAAAACATGATTATAAACATTTTATTTAAAATGGCATATCTATCTTTACCAAAACTCCATTGGTACAGAATATTTTCAAGCATGATTTGCACTTTATATTGCTATCAATTGCAGTTCTTCCCGGAAAATGGGGTATTCGAGAATAGTACTGTACAAGGTGATTCAGAGATGTATGCGTTCCTTGCAACAGTAGATTCCTTGCAAAATTTGGAGTCGAATTTTCCTGAGCGGTTTTGGTCTAAACCGAACCGTTACAGAGTTACAAGCCCTTAAACTCCGGGCCCATTTGGGCCCTAATACCCCCTTCAGACGGTTCGTAAAATCTTGGTCTAATAAGAAAGCTTGTTTAATACTCTTGTTACTTTTGAAAAAAAAACAAAGCGATTTTGCTTAAACGAAATTCAGGTTTACTGAAGAAACATGCGATATCTAACATTGCCCCTTACTATCTTTCTCAAGCAAGCGTTTAGTTTTAACGTGTCGTCTGAAGAGGGTATTAAACAAGAGGTGAAGAAAGAAGATTAAAATGAGCTATTATCGGTGATTGCCAATTTGAGAAGTTCTTAATTTCAAATTCACATTTTTGCCTCCAAGCTTCCGCTAGAGCTTTCCACCCTCTTCAGACGAAGCATAAAAAGTACTTTCAATAAATTTTTTTTGGATATTTCTTTATTTCGATGTAACAAACGAATTAAATTGAAACAAAGAATTAAATTGCAACAAAAGATCTTCAACGACTTATGAAAGAAGTTGCTCAAAATGAGCACCATTGGCGTTGATGCATGCCTGAGCCCGACGTCTAAAAGACCCTTGCACACTGTTTATCATTTCCGGATGTTCTCGAATGTTCGCCGCAGCATGTTGAATGCGCTCGCAAAGAACGTCTCTTGTTGGCACTGGTGAAAAGTAAACCATGGCTTTCATGGTTCCCCACAAGAAAAAATCCGGTGGATTTAAATCTGGAGAACGGGGAGGCCACAGCACTGGTCCAGCGCGTCCTATCCATCTTCCTGGGTATTGTTCGTTTAGAAATTCCCGAACCGCACGACTGTAGTGCGCGGGAGCACCATCCTGCAGGATCCACATGCGTGCTCGGGTAGCCAAAGGGACGTCTTCCAATAGTAAAGGTAGATCTTGACGAAGAAATTCCAAATACGCTTCACCAGTTAAACGTGGTGGAAGCATAAACGGACCAACAAGATGGTTGCCAACAAGTCCGGCCCAGACATTTATGGAAAACTGGTGCTGATGACTTCCTTCTCGAGTTAGATGAGGGTTTTCTGCAGTCCAGTAGTGCAAATTGTGAAGGTTTATTATGCCTGTTCTGGAAAAAATTCGCTTCATCCATGGAAAGAATGCTTGACAGGAAGTTCGGATCGTTTTCGTCGCGTTGTAATAACCAACGGCTGAAATTAACTCGCTGTGGATAGTCATTTGGTGTTAACTCCTGAACTCGCTGGTAATGATAAGGCCTTAGTCCGTTCGATCTAATAACTCTCCAGACGCGGGATTGTGGTATACCCGTGAAATGAGCGATTTGCCGGGTGCTTACCGTTGGGTCCTCAATGACGTAGTTCATTATCTCGTCTTTTTGGCGATCACGAACAATACCGCGATCCCTAACGCCTAGGCCACGATTAACCGCGCCAGTTTCCCGTAATCGTCAATAAACATTGAGGAACGTGCTAGGGTCTGGTGCTCGTCTCCTAGGAAATCGTTCAGCGTACCTTAGCGCAGCTTCGTTCGCGTTACCACTACATTCCCTTAACAACAAATGCATGTCCGCGTATTCGTTATTCGTAAAGTTATTAAACGCTCGGTTCGCCATTGCGGACTTTAATAAGTTCTATCTATTCAGAATAATTTACCGAGTACAAATAAATTTTCACTGCTTCAGCAGGGAAACTAAAGGCGTTTAAATACTTCAAAATAAGTCCAAAATGACTTTTAATAGGTATTTTGGTCTAACGAAGCTGCGCTAAGGTACGCTGAACGATTGGAAGACGTCCCTTTGGCTACCCGAGCACGCATGTGGATCCTGCAGGATGGTGCTCCCGCGCACTACAGTCGTGCGGTTCGGGAATTTCTAAACGAACAATACCCAGGAAGATGGATAGGACGCGCTGGACCAGTGCTGTGGCCTCCCCGTTCTCCAGATTTAAATCCACCGGATTTTTTCTTGTGGGGAACCATGAAAGCCATGGTTTACTTTTCACCAGTGCCAACAAGAGACGTTCTTTGCGAGCGCATTCAACATGCTGCGGCGAACATTCGAGAACATCCGGAAATGATAAACAGTGTGCAAGGGTCTTTTAGACGTCGGGCTCAGGCATGCATCAACGCCAATGGTGCTCATTTTGAGCAACTTCTTTCATAAGTCGTTGAAGATCTTTTGTTGCAATTTAATTCTTTGTTTCAATTTAATTCGTTTGTTACATCGAAATAAAGAAATATCCAAAAAAAATTTATTGAAAGTACTTTTTATGCTTCGTCTGAAGAGGGTGGAAAGCTCTAGCGGAAGCTTGGAGGCAAAAATGTGAATTTGAAATTAAGAACTTCTCAAATTGGCAATCACCGATAATAGCTCATTTTAATCTTTTTTCTTCACCTCTTGTTTAATACCCTCTTCAGACGACACGTTAAAACTAAACGCTTGCTTGAGAAAGATAGTAAGGGGCAATGTTAGATATCGCATGTTTCTTCAGTAATCCTGAATTTCGTTTAAGCAAAATCGCTTTGTTTTTTTTTCAAAAGTAACAAGAGTATTAAACAAGCTTTCTTATTAGACCAAGATTTTACGAACCGTCTGAAGGGGGTATTAGGGCCCAAATGGGCCCGGAGTTTAAGGGCTTGTAACTCTGTAACGGTTCGGTTTAGACCAAAACCGCTCAGGAAAATTCGACTCCAAATTTTGCAAGGAATCTACTGTTGCAAGGAACGCATACATCTCTGAATCACCCTGTACAGTACTATTCTCGAATACCCCATTTTCCGGGAAGAACTGCAATTGATAGCAATATAAAGTGCAAATCATGCTTGAAAATATTCTGTACCAATGGAGTTTTGGTAAAGATAGATATGCCATTTTAAATAAAATGTTTATAATCATTTGCAAGGAATCTACTGTTGCAAGGAACGCATACATCTCTGAATCACCCTGTATAATTTCGAGTAACAATAGGTTTTGTTAGATTTAAATATTTGAAATTACGAAAACTTGAGCTTAGTGAGCTATAATTTCTTATTTGGAAATCAAACATCAATAGGTTCTCTAGCTGTGAAGTTTTGGTATTATTTTATTAGACCTAATCGATGAAAGAGGATCCGTTTCGTTCTCCCATTGATATCAGAATACATATTAATCCTTATTTCAATAAGGGGATTAAATTATATGGCCATTGTTACACCCACGCTTTAAATGTCCAACGAATATTACAAGACTTAAAATTTTGGTCAAAAAAACGAAGCCTTTTTTCAGATAATGGATAGTTTAATATCATGTCTATCAAACTCCAAATATTTATATCTGTGCTTTATGCAATTAATTTTCAACACTTACCTTTTACTGTTTCAGGGCAAATTTTACTAATTTTCTGAAACCTATGTAAGAACTTTCTCATCATTTTGTTTAAAACCCAATTTGAGGTTGTGTAATTTATGTTGTACCTAATCGAGATTCTAAGATTTTCGATCGTGGATACAGGAGTTGCTTTGTTGTATTCTTTTATTTACAAAATGTTTCCTTCACGTGAAAGGTTTTGGTGTGGTTACGTTTCTATAGTTACAAAAACACAACGTTGCAATATAATCATTACGGTTTTTATCGTGAATTTGATTTGTTTCACAAGCCAAATCCTAATATTCGTGTATACATTTGCTAATGTATAGTTTTTGTGGTGCAATCTTAATTTCTCGTGTTCGTAAAAGCACTTACTATATATGTGCGTAGTATAAAGGTTTTGTGTTTCGGTTTTTTCTTCCAAGCTATAAAAACCGAATGATAAAACGTTTGTAGTGGGATATTTTTAAAGACTTAAATGAAGAGCCACTATTTCATCAAACTCAAGATAATGCAAAATATATAGTTGTACTCAATTCTATCGATCCATATTGCAACATCATGGAGCCATTAGCGTATTTCAAAATAGCATGGAAAATACTGTTGTAATGCTTAATGTTCGTCCTTAAATCTAACTCTCGTGATAAAAGGTTATCATTGCCATAAAACGCCTTTATTTAGATAGGTGAATTATGTTAAAAGGTAAGGTCTCCAATTTCTGTTGTCTAAATTTTGTTATGAATTTCATTTTTCAAAAGACCACGAAGAACGAATATGACTCCAGTATGTCCATGAAAATTGTCATCGCTAGAGTGAGTATTATTACTTTTTACTTGTTCGCGAGAAAATGCAAGTTAGTTTTCTGTATAAGCAAATGAATCCTTGTACTTGGAAATTTTTACAGGAAAATTTCGCTGACGGGACTAAAAATCCGTTTTCTTACTTATTTTTCGATTTAAGTCAGAATTGTCTCGACGAATGGAGAATTAGAGAATAAACATTTTACTGTTGAAAAAATATAGTATACAAAATTAAATAAAATGAAGTAGGTTTTAAAATACGCCTCCATTTTCAAAACGCGATATATCTTCAAAACACGAAAATAAAACTAGTCAAAGTTCAGCCAGGAAAAATATAAATATCTACATATAAATTTGTTAATTTCAAAGTTAAGAAATTTCTTAAAAATCGAAAAATTAAATTTGTTTTAATGACTTCCGATGTTCACCACGTGCCGTTTGTCGAAAGGTTTAATCGAACGATCAAGACTAGAATGGATAAATATTTTACGCATTATAACACTTTTCGTTACATAGTTCAAATAGAGAGTATTATAAACAGCTATAATTCGGTCTACCATTCCAGCATTAAAATGACGCCGAATGAAGTTTATAAAAATATTTATTAAATTAACGCTTAACCTAAGAAAGAAAAGAAAATAATTCCCGCGAAATTGAAAATTTAATATATCGTTCGAGTTAATAAATTCAAACCTGCCTTCGCTAAAGGATTCGAAGCCAACTACTCCACGCCCACGGAAGTATTTTATACTGTTTGCGTTTTATAAATATTACTAGATCTGGAAAGAAATGATATAAAAGGGTTCTTTTATGGTCCCCAACTCATTAAGTGTTCGGTACATCACACGTTCAAGATAGAATACATCATTAAAAAGAGGAAACGTCGAGGGAAATTGGACTATTTCGTTATCTGAATTTTATTTAACTTTACCTAGCGACTCGTCTATGGATTGTTTCCTGTCTAAAAAATTTCATCTCTTATTACCAAATTACCTACTCCTTTTAGTTTAAACGGAATGGATAGTTGCCTTGTTCAAAATAATTTGCACTCATTTTTGCGTAATGTTCTAAAATAAGAAAAGAAAGAAAAGCACGCACGAAAAATGGAAATTATTTTAGCCAAGCCCCGGAAGAAAGGGTTGATGAGGGAATATTTCGTTGCCCGACGAGTCGCGCTGCTTAATATTTTAGAGTTTGTGGATAAAATGCATTATCAAGGTTCTAGCAAATATCGAGCGGGTCTAAATTTCCACTTCCTAACGAATTGTACTATGCAGCGAAAATGTAGAAAACCAAATTGTTGGAAATTGTACCTTTCCGTTATTAAGAATTATTCCTGTCTGTTACGACAAAAAAAGGGTCGATCGTCTTCAAAAACCTTCGACTCGCCTCATTACGTTCCTAAGTTCCGTTATCGAGAAATTATTTCGATACACTGACCATAGAAGCATAGAGATCATGAATCATGTTGGTCAATTAGCCGCAATTAGCACCATTTCAGTTTGGACCTCTGTCGAGTAAATTACATTTAAGGTAGACGAAATTCCTTCACTGAACGATAAAAGTAATTCCTTTATTAAACGACGGACGTAATTCCTTCACTAAGGTCTAGTTTGTAAAACTCAACTTTTTAAGGGGTTAAAATTATATTCGGGTATACTTTTCATTATGCATTATTTGTTGCTGAGTCTTACTGTCATAAGCAATTACTGTATTTTGACCAACTTAGATCATTTCGCGTTATTGGTTCGAAGCAAACAAATCCAACTTCTGAAAACGTCATGTTCGGATTTACGAATTGCGAAAACAAAGTGTACCGTTAATACATAAGCTAAAAAGCTAATAGTTGGATTTATTGACAGTTCAAATAAAGAGCTGCTATTTCAGAAAACGAACGTTAATGCAAAGTGTTTTCTAATTTCAGATTAGACACGCGACAGAAATGATGCTTGAAAGGCTTTAATCTGAACTGAAATATTGATTTGGTTTTCATAACCTCTCCGCATCATTTTTTTAACCAAATCCTGCATATAACGTAGAATTCTCTTCTGGTTCGCTCGTTGTCGCTCGCATCTTCTTTAATTAATATACCGAGTCTAATCATGGATACTAGAACCATAATGAAAGTCATATTGCTATTCGTAAGTACTTGATAAGTCTTCCTGGTTAGCTAGTTTATCAATCATACGTGTATGAAAACTTGAGACGAATTAAATTTAATTTGAAGATAACCACATAAATTTGCACCTGTAAACCGTGCAATTATAAAATAGTAACTGTTATTCCCGCGGCGTTGCTCGCGTGTAATAAGGCCTTCCATCAAAATGATATAAAGAATGGGTAAATTTTACTGATGACTAATATTTTGTAGCACTCTAGGAGCGAAGGCACTCGGCGTTGCCCGTCAGCCCCTAGGGATGCATTTTTTATTACTTTTCACGCGGACATTATTCCATAAAGAAGGGTTCTTAAGTTTCTGGCCGCCATTTTAAAGATTGCAACAAATCGAACCCAAAAGACCTTTCAGCCCGTCTATAGGTTAAAGGAAACCAGTGTACTAAATATTTGTGGGATCGGTTGAAACACTCGGACTTTGTTGCATAAAGAAGATTTTTTATATTTCCGGTCGCTTTTTTAAGATGGCGGAGGATTGGGGGGAAATATTTCTTATTACGCGCCTACTACTTATGAATAACGTTCCTACAAATTTTCAGCCTTCTAGGGCAAGCGGTTTGGGCTGGGCGTTGATTATCAGTCCGTCAGTCAGGACTTTGATTTATATAGATATAGATTTGAAGATAACCACACAAATTTGCACCTGTAAACCGTGCAATTTTAAAATATTGGTCAAATTCCATTTTCTTAGAAATTTTGGTTTTTCCAGAAGCAATACGACATTGTTACCAAAACGTTTAATTTCAAGTGGCACCATGCCGGAGATAAACTTTACATGGACTTTCTTCTTCATCCTACAGGCCGGTAAATTTTGCTATACAGGGTGTTTCTGAAAGGTCCATCAATAATGAAAGGGCGTGTTTATTGGGCCATTTTGAGTCGAAAATGTTCAATGGCATTTTTCCGTCCGGGCCACTGTTTTCAAGTTATGATTGGAGTAATTTACGGATGACCCCTTAAATTTAATTAAGAAATTTTAAGACAGCGCTAATTTAATGAAGTGGTCATCCCTAAAATATTCAAATCATAACTCGAAAACCGTGGCTCGGACGGCAAAATGTCATAGAACATTTTCGACTCAAAATGGCCCAGTAAATACGCCCTTTCATTATTGATGGACTTTTCACAAACACCCTGTATAGGCTAAATCATTTTATCATAAAAGCTAAGTGTTTAATTAATTATTTTGTTCATTTTCAGAGTAAATATAACGTACATTCCCGTCGCCAATGCTTACCAAGGGGTAAGTATGGCTTTTTTCCGTATCAATGGCTTATTTAAATTTGTAACTCTTTTTATATGGTTTCAGTCCGGTGATCTATACCCGATTTACTCGCGTGTTAGTTTTTCAAGTCTGGCCTTCATGGGACGGTATCATCGAACTTTCACGCACCCATTTTTTAACTTTGAACACAACATGCTGTCTTACTACAGCGAAGCCGAGTACCACATCATTGACCGCCTTCCTTCAAGTCTTTCGTCCTCAGGCATGTTTTTACTCGCGTACATGTACCTTTTACGTTTCCTCAATACCCCCCCCCCACCTTTACGGCACCGAAGTCCTCCCAGCATTCTCAGCGTTTAGGTAGGGCCGTAAGGTACGAAATAGTAAAGGACGAGGGGTCTCCGGACTGGTCCCATCCTTTGTTCTCCACCCCTCTATGCATTGTAAAGGCGTTAGATAAGTGGCAATAAGTCGCAAGATGACTTGGTCCAATTAGCTAGCTGAACTTAGTAGTAGAACTTAGATTTGCAATTCATAAACTAGTCCAGACGATCAGTGGTAGTAACCACCACTTCTTGAATTTAAAAACTAGTCCAAGCAATTAATAAACTGGTTTTGGACCAGGGCCGGAAATAAGCACAGGACCCTGGACGTTGTCCAATAAAATATTAAAATGTCCCATAATTGTTTTAAAAAACTAAGGGGTTCTCTGGACATTTTGACCAATAAATTTTCCGAAGTTTTGATAGCTTGACTATGAAGATGCGACACTATTTATGCTTTTTTATCCTTTAATTCTTGGGCATGATTGTTTAAAAAAGGTCTGCGGAAATTTTCTCAAATATTTTTTTCCTATCCGCGACCTCGGCTTCACCGCTCTACGTCTATGCCTTGCCCTAATATTGTAGCAGTCGACGGGGTCACGAGGCTGAACTTATTTTTATTTTACTATACTAAAAGCGGCCCCAAGTGAGAAAACACAGCGAACTAAATTAGTTAAAAAATATTCTCGCTTCGCGATAGGCACGGGCCTAGATATCTCGGAGGCACCAGGTCGAGGCGAGGGAAAGCAAATTTTCAAACGTTTTATGTCATGCTATAGGTGGAGAGGACTAAATGGAAAGCACTATTTCATTGACTAAGCTCGCGAGTCGTAGTGGCTCGATACCTGTCAGCTCGACCATAAAAAAGGTCGCTCGTTAATTAATCGAGCCACCAAAGTGTTGCCTCGGCTCGAACTCGGCTCGCTCGTCACGAGTCCTAACTGAACATTTTCTAAATTTATAGGTGTGGATAATTATGGCTCTCTTTCTTGCCTTGTTCAATTTGAAGCCTTGGTGTCGCATCTTGAGGAATACCCTTCAATTCGTGATACGACTCCGGCGGTTTTCCTTCGGAGCGTCCAATAATAACTTGACGGACAAATACGAAACTGCCAAGAAGGTTATTTTTGCCACCTACTTCGTCGGTTGTTTTATTTTTGTGGAAGTCTTCAAAGCCCACCTGTCGACCAAATTGACGGTGGATGTCGATCGCAATATAAATGACTTTGATGATATCTTGAAATACCCCAAGATGCGCATTATTTTTCAGAATAAAAATTACGACTGCTCTAAATTTGTTCAGGTGAAATCAAACTTTAAGTTTACTTCATCGTCTTTTCTTTGGCTTAATAACCCCAAACTCTACAGAAAGTAATCATTCCAACCAGGGATAGATTTATTTTCAGAAGTAGGAATGGAGAACAGAGTAATCTGTGCGCGCGTTAAAGTCCCTGATCCCCTTCCACGAGATGGAGGAGGATGAAAAAAGAGGTGGGTCAGAGCGACAGAGGTAAAAAGGAATTACGTATTTTTCACCGTCCCCGTCAGTAGCGTACAAAACGTAGTTTAAGTGAGACAATAAGATAATTTAAACTTTTCATTACGTGTTGGAGGAGGGGCTATGAGTCGGACTGAAGTAAATACTAAGCGTTTTCCATTCCTACTTCTAAAATTAAATCTATCCCTGTTGTTGTTCCGACCACAAACTTCCTAACCAGTTTTCCAATGAACTGTGGATAAAATCTTAACTAGGTTAAGATTGCAATGCCTAATACCACAGTCTTGGTTGTGTAAAGTAACTTCATCCAGCTTTTATTTTCCATGGTGTAGGAAATCTCGGGTCTGAACTTTGTTTGAAATCATACAGTATAGAGATGGTATGGGTCGTGTTTCAGGTGAACAGAAAACACAGAAAGGTTGGTTGTAACTAGGGATGCACCGATATATCGGGCTATCTTTTTCATATCGGTATCGGCCAATATCGGCTTCTTGTAAACCGATAATTTTGGGAAAAACTTGACAAGTTAAATGGTGCTCAATTAGTACTTAATGAAACGCATCACACAAATTTATTCCCTCAATTTAGCATTTCCCTTTAAAAATGCAAGGTTTTCCACAATCTCAGTTTTATCCCGTTGTTCACGACTATGAGTAAGTAATTTTCCTAGTTTCCCATCACTCACACAAACAATCAAAGTCGACAATGACGCTCTTTAATGCGTTTGGTTTCACTAATGTACACTTTGAACTTTTCACTTGTGGTCCATAAGTTTGCTTACAACGCTACTTCTTGTTGAACAAAGAAAGGAGCTGCATTTTTACTAAAAACCAAGCAAGCATTTAACTTAGACCACACCATTTTTTAAGGAAGAGGGTTAAGGCTAAAATATGTAGCGGTACCATATTAAACGAAAGAGATGTGAAACATGTCTCTAGTAAAATAATGTTGATTCTACTGTTGGAAACTATATTCATGGAGATCATGAATTATATTTTTTATGGGCCGATAATATCGACCGATATATCGGCTGTACCCATATCGGTACATCCCTAGTTGTGACCACAAAGAACAGTTTTATGTCGCGAGAATCTCTTGCTCCATCAAGAAACCCTTTTGTATTGACATTTTCCCCAAAACGTTCTACGTCTACGACAGTTGGGTTTCGACAACTGGTTTTCCAAATATTGGAAGGCTGAAAATTGGGTGTCCGACAATTAGGAAAATTTTAAAATTAACAGAAAAAAATATTGTAGTTCCCCAATAGAATGGAATTTTTCCTTTCTTTCAGCTCCCCACGCAAAGACTGAGTATTTCGTGAGAGAAAAACAAACCGCGAACTGCGCAATCGCGTTGAAATTCCAAAAAAACCCGCTTGATATGTCATATGACCATAGTAGTCCCTCCCATTTTGAACCGAATTCTCCTTTTCTATTCGAATTTAACCCCTTGCAAACGATTTCTTGGTTTAAGGGAACTGTATTCGTATTTAAAACCCCTGTAATTCGAATTTCTTTTTGAATAGTCGTTTGGTGATTCGAATACTCGTTAATCTCCAAATGGCAAATTCGATTCGTCGAATTGAATGCTCGCCACTTATCATCCATACTACACTTCTTGGTTTTGGTTTATTTTCACAAACAACAAACGCCACTTTCAAGGTCACCAGGTTCTCAATCCTACATTCTACGTCACACATAGATAAAAAGGCGTTCATTTGCTGTAGTTCGCAATCAGTAAGAGAACTTTAGAAAATAATACATTTTGTGTTTTAGAGTGGGTGCCAAATAGCTGCTCAATATATAAAGTAGAAACAGTAAGCAACGCGACAAGAATGAACCTTTGGCTCATATGGGAGACTAGCGTCACTCACGTGTAATAAGAACTTCCAGCAAAATGATATAAAGAATGGGTAGATTTTACTCATTGGACTAATATTTTTGTAGCACTCTAGGAGCGAAAGCACTCGGCGTTGCCCGTCAGCCCCTAGGGACGTTATCAACAACATCGCGTTACTTTATAGCAAACCACCGTTTAGTTTTTACGTTTGCGTCATGACTGTCAGCATTGTTTTTAATTCACGGACTTCATTCTTGTACACGATGTCAAAAAAATCTTTGAGATGACCCCAAAGACTTTTTAGCAAACCACCGTTTATTGTTTACGTTTGTGAATAAAAAACAATGCTGACAGTCATGACGCAAACGTAAAAACTAAACGGTGGTTTGCTATCAAGTAACGCGATGTTGTTGATAACGTCACAGTATCACTTCGAACGAACGTGTGGTAGTACAGTATGGCGTATACCAATGCAGAATATGCAGACATGCATCTCATGTATGGACTGGCGCAGGGCAATTCAGTGGAAGCACAGCGGCGATACCAGGAACAATTTCCGCAACGACGCATACCAAATCGTCGTACGTTCGAGGCTGTTGACAGGCGCTTGAGGGACATCGGACAAGTACAACCCAACAACGTTCGAGAGCGAGACATTCCAGAAGACATGGAGGAAATCGAGGAAGACGTCCTTGCCATGTTCGATGAGGACCCCTCGACAAGTACCAGACAAGTTGGACGACAATTACATGTTAATCACGTTTTGGTCTGGCGAATTCTCCGCGGACATCAGTTTCACCCGTATCATATTCAAAAGGTGCAAGCTCTTAACCCGGCAGATTATCCAAGACGCATCGACTTTTGCGAGTGGTTTTTGGCCAGAGTAGAGGACAATCAATTTCCACGGGTCCTTTTAGTAACCGACGAGGCACATTTTTCCCGGGATGGAATTCTGAACTATCACAACCACCACGAATGGCGCCAATTAAACCCACACGCAACTAGTGTTAGAAGTCACCAACAGCAATTTTCTTTAAACGTATGGTGCGGCATTGTCGGTAATCATTTACTAGGTCCGCATTTTCTTCCACCCAGACTAAATGGTGAAGCATATCTCACGTTCTTAAGAGACACTTTACCTGAACTACTCGAGGACATACCGTTAGCATTACTTCGTGACATGTGGTTTATGCACGACGGGGCACCCCCACATTTCAGCCGTGCAGTTAGAGAACATCTTAATGCTACGTTTAATTTGAGGTGGATTGGGCGTGGAGGACCAGTTGCGTGGCCAGCCAGATCTCCGGATTTAAATCCGTGCGATTTCTATCTTTGGGGTCATCTCAAAGACATCGTGTACAAGAATGAAGTCCGTGATGAGGAAGACTTGCGAAGACGAATTATTGAAGGTTGTCAAACAATCAGGAACATGCCAGGAATCTTCCAACATGTCCAAGAATCTTTCGAAAGACGGGTTCATGTTTGTCTTAACGCCGTTGGTGGACATTTTGAACAATACCTGTAACGTCCATGTTAACTTGTTAAGAATAAAAGTAATACCAACCGAAAGGTACCATGATACTTTGAATTTACTTTACTAGAGTAGGCATACTTCTACTCATTTAATACACTTCTGCCAGGTGAAAGTTCAATAACGATGTTAGAGGGAAACTATTGAAATTGTCTCATATTTCTAAACAAGTTGATAAGGCTGAATTTGTTTTAGTCTACATTTTCGAATATTTTCTTGTTTTAGGGGCCAATGTTTGGGGGGCCATATCTTCGTTGCAAATTATTGTACACCCCATGTTCTTTGACACTTTCCACTCAGTTTGACCCAAAGAACGCGCCCCTTGATTTATGGCAGACTTATCAGAAACACCCTGTATATGTAGTTACAGAAGTAGGATAAGGGACTAGAAGTACTTATCGAGGTAACCAAATTCTTCACTTGGCGAAAGTGAATATTCTTGATAAGACACCAACGGTTGGCGCTCTGGTAGCGGTTTATGAATTTTTCCTCCAAAACGTGAGACGCTCGCGGCGGTAGACAGCCGAACTAGATTCAAGCACCCGCGTCCGTGTTCCGCGGCTTTAGGTTGAGGGGAAGGGGGCAGGAAATGTTTTGGAACTCACCAATTTTTTCCTCTCTAGTGTAGGCGCGATGGAAGCGGCATTAAATCCTCAAATTTGTTCACTAGTGCCAGGATCTATTAAAAATGCTAGAGCTCTTCACTTCAAGTCCATTATTTTACTTCTGGTAGTTATAATCGGTTTTTAGGTACGAATGCGAAAGTCTTTTTTGATTATGATATGTGGTTGTGTATGTTTGTGGTTTGTGTGTGGAGGCTGGATAGACGAAAAGACATTTTTAGCTAGGTTCAGTAAGAACTTAATGTACCCCAACCGTTAGCCATCTCGATATTACCTTGGCGAGTTAGAAAACACTAATACTGTACTACATTAGACGAAACTAACACACCTAGCTAATACGTTAAATTTTTACGTGACTAGTATGTTTTTGGAAAGATTTTAATTGGGGTCGCGAATGTAAAATATAGTACACAACTTACTGGATGTACGGGTCAGGGACAGTGGTAAGCAATTTCCCCCCCCCCTGCTCTAGTAAATAGGTTGGCATGCCCCTCAAACAATGCAGGTGCAAATATAGTCTGCTACCACGAACTTTCTCGTGACGTCACACCCTCCAATCTCTTACCTCTGTTTGGCGACCATATTGGAAGTCGTCAGCTCAGGCCATACAATTTAGACTACCAATGTTGACGTCATGTTCCCGTAGCTCCTCCCTTCTCAGTAGTACTCTATGCAACCATGATCTCTAAAAAATGGTGAAGTTTCAGGCATTATTTTTGTAGGCTTATGAATTTTTGGGAGACTGGACATAAAATCCTAGCAAAAGACCTCATTAGCAAGAAAGCCTGTTCAAAATATTTGAATGAAAAACGAGTGATGGAATTTTCAAAGACTTCCTTACACGACGTCAGCGTCTTGTTTCTGGTATTCGCGGCTTCGACCATGCTGGCCATTTTCGTCTCCTTCGCTGATTTCTTTCGCGTTTCGAGGAAAAGGGGCATTGAGCAAACTCTCAGAGGAATTGAACTCGAGGCGTATTGCCGCAGTATCCCCGAAGACATCGCCAAGGAATGCGTCCACTGTCAGAGATGTTTGGAATGTGATCAGTCTAAAGGTTCCGTTACTGTTTTACGAAAAGCGACAGACGTCGAAAGCCGATCCGAAAGCGTTTGAGTTATATTAGAGAATTTGAGAAGCTTAATTTCCAACATGTATAACTTCCACGAAAGCTTTTCAATTCTACAGGGCCAGTAGGCCCCTGTAGATATGACCTGACACCCGTTTATAATGCTAAAGCAAAAAAAAAATAACTTTTTAGGGTTTGCGTCCCTTATAAAAAGCATTAAATATCGTATGCATTAATACTCTTTTCTGTTATTTATTTTGAGATTGAGAACGAAGGACATTTTTACTTGTCCATTCTAGACGTTCCACACGTTAAATTACATAATCTAATAAAATGAGCTAACGTATTCGAATATTTCAGTAAACTAATATTGGACAAATTTAAAAGTAAGAAATTTTTAGTTTTTGAGTATTTCGAACTATTTAGGTAGCATTGTGTAATTTCCCCTGCTTGACAAATTTCCATTAGAATAATTTGACCAAATAGGTATTCGTTGCCAGTTTTAATAAACGACTTTTAGCCGACATCTATTTTACGGCTAAGCTTATAGTTATTCTATTTCGCGGTAAAAAGTTCGCGTACTTGCCCCGATATCCAACGAGCAAATTTTTGTTATCCGGTTCGAAATCCAAAACTCACTACTCTACTATTACTATCGTTTAAAAAAAGCGCTTCGTAACAAAAATTAATAATCTGGAAGACCCCAGCCTAATAATGAAGTAACATATGCTTCAAGTCACCTTGTATAAGAATTAACAAAAAATTCCAGGCAAGATCTTTTCATTTTATTCACATGAGCGTATAAATGGATTGATAATCAAATTGGATCCACTTTCTAAGAATTCAAAATATTCATTTATAAAAAACCTACAAATAAATTAAAAAAAACATTAAATAACGCAGATAATGAAGACGCCAATTTCTCTTCCCATAAGTTTTTGTTATAAATATCATTAATTACAGCTGCTTTCTGACAAAAGCGTAACGTGTCCCCCCATTTTAAAATAAAAATCAACTACTTCACTGGAATTTAACAAAATAGTGACACATAAAATATAGCAAATAAACTTTCGTCTTTAAATTATCTCTTTGTTTATCTTTATGTTTACGGTTTTTCAAGAGCAAGTTACATTTTCCGAAATTGTTTTATGATATTATTTTGAAGGAAGTACGTGTTGAGAGAATAATTTTGAATATGTGAAATATTCTACTGATTGTTTATAAAGAGCAAGAACTCCTAAAATTCAGAATTTCAAGGTGTCAGAAATTGTCCGCGTGGAATTAGAACCAGGGACAACTTGAACCCAAAGCGAGTATTATACACCTAAATTTATAGGCCTAATATAAAGCTGTAAGTCTAGACCCTTCGGGATTTGAACCCGGTACCACTCGCATCCAGTGCGAGTATCATACCCCTAGACTAATGAACCACGAACACGTACTGAGAAGTCAAACGCGAAAATCAAGAGCTCCTAAAATTTAGGATTTGAAGATCTAAGAAAGGGTCGTTGACAGGATTCGCCAAAAGTTTGTTAAAAACAAAGTTTTTATTGTTAAAATCACGACTAAAATTAGATATTCCGAAAATATTTTGTCATGAAATTAATTATTTAGAAGGGAGTACGTGTTGAGAGATTCCAATATTGATTATCTGAAATATTGTACTGACTGTTTAAAAGGAGCAAGCGATCTTTTCAAAAGGAAAATGTAATTTTTTACATAGCGGATACAAAATGAGGGTGATGCGTGAATTTATACATTTAACCTCTAATGCCTAAGTGCTTGATTTCTTTTGTGGTCACTATTAAGGAATTTCCGCTTCCGTATTTCAGAGTTTCCTGGTCAGAACTCATCATACATTTGAAACATCACCACCTCTTACTACTTTGTAGGCGCTTCATGGCGGCGACAAAAGGGGTGAAAAACGGGAAAAGAGCTATCCAAATGACGATTTGGCCGGCCAAATGTTTGGATAGGGTTTGAACCAAATGAAAAGGGATTTGGAGTTACAGAATACCGATTAGTGTCATTTGGGGATGAATCGACCCCAAATCCAAATCATTTGGATTATAAACGATCCAAATGTAGTTAGAGAATAGGGTCCCAGGCCACAAAATCAGAGAGGCATGTATTAGATCGTCACTAAGTGTTGTCTATTTGGCCAACTGAACACTAACTCGCGCTACAATCTAGCATAGGGTTCATTACATGACATTGGCTAAGTGATGTCTAATTGACCAACTATATACTTTGACTCGCGCTTCAATCTAGTACGGTAAAATGATATCTTCACCAACTCTGTTGTAATATCAATTCCATGCTACATAACATGATATAGACATGCGTAAGACTCTTGCTAATTGATAGGTACTTGATTTATAGAATTTCGTTAGTTAAATTGCAGAGTATGTAACATGATATAGTCATGAATTATATTGACGTCGTATGCTCGACTGTTGTTAATTAAATTACGTGTTACATAGTGTGGCGTAGACATGCATTTGATCGTAACTAAGTGATGTCTAATTGCCGAACATTACATTAACTCTAACAGGTGTATAACATGACATTGGCTAAGTGATTCTTATTGCCCAACTATATATTCAATAACTCACGCTAAATAATAATAACATTAATTATTCGCCACCTACGAAGAATGGCGCACCACATTCTTATTGTTATAAATAAAAGGTTCTAACGGACATAATATTTTATCATTTAGTTTTAAAACTACAAATAATATGGAGCTTGACAGTGATAGTGAAGGATCAGATCTGGTGCTGCAACTATGGGATTATGAAAAACTAGTGGAGTGCCTGGTTTTGCAACAATATGTTAAAAGCAAAATCAAGTCCACCCCAGTTTTCAAAAAATTATATTTTCAACCATTTCCCCTCCATAACGGTTATTTTTATTTTCAAGTTTAAGTAACGATAATTACCCCAGTCGTCAGTTTCCAGCGCTGAATAGATTTCCGTCCACTCCTCCATAAATTCCTTCAAAACGTTTTCCGAGATGGTGACAATAGTTCCATCCCTTTTTGTCAAAAGTAGGCTTGGCTCGTATCCATTCACCCCGAAAACGACGTCGCATTCATTACTTAGTCTAACGCGGGCGTTTACGCGGTAATCTAAAACACGATCTCCGACATTGGTGGACATTCTTGCGACAGGTCTTTACGGCTTAAAAGGTTACAACCGAATGATCTTTATTGCGAGATTTTCCTAAATGCGGGGTTGATATTTAGCCGGGGGTATATTGACTGATGCTTATCTTTTATTGCCCTTTCTTCAATTGGCCACCCACCAGGTGGTTTAGGACCTTAAAAGGGGGCGTGGCTAAACCATTTGTATTACCAATGGAATTTATCCCCATCGGCTTTTTATTTAGACGTAACCACGCTCAGACGCGATGGCTTTTGGAGGGTGTGATTGAACCAGTTGTATTGTAATGAATGGAATTTATTCTGTGATTTACTGCTTTGTTAATTGGTGACTCACCCTACCACCAAACATTTAATTGATTCCAGGTGTTTGACCCGAAGGCATTATCCTGACAAGTCTCTACATGTTTAAGATATTTTTGTTGCGTTACCCGAAATTAAAGTAATATTTATAAAATACCAAAATGCAAATTCAACTAGAAATACAGTTACGAGGATGAAAGTAACTGCCACTATTTTCCCTGGCTTTAAAAAAGCTTTGCGAATTAACGTCTGCTGCATATCAATCTTAAATACTTTATCCATGATATGCGAAAAAATCGCCTATGAAAAACTTTACGAGTTCTTGGAAGAACAGAACCACCTGTACAAATATCAATCTGGCTTCCGGCGTGGACACTCAACCTTAACGGGATTTTTCTACCTCCAGGAAACGATATTACATAACTTAAGCCAAGACAAATATGTACTGACTACATTCCTTGATATGTCAAAAGCTTTCGATACCGTCCAGCATAAGCTTTTGATCGCAAAAATGCACGACATGAACATTGGAGGAAGTATGCTCAAGTGGTTTACATCTTATCTTAGCGACAGGGAACAAAATCGTACATCATAATAATCAACGATCCAGACCTCTTAAAGTCCGTCATGGCGTCCCTCAGGGCAGCGTGATGGGCCATCTATTATTCAACATCTACACAGTCCTGCAGCATTCCGTGGCTAACAAATATGCGGACGACAATGCCATTATAGCCCAGGACTTTTAGGGTTTGATCTAGAACATTTGAACATAAAGATGAAAATTGGTACATGTGTTGTTTTTGACCCAACAAAAAATATACTAAAAGTCCCCTGCTGTAGAGCGCGAGCTTTTGCCGCCATCTTGGAAAATGGCCGCCGGGAATGCCTGCTACAATGTATTCCACGTTCTTCTTCAAAAATTATGAAAATTGGTACACATTATTATTGTAACCACTTGAACATGATGGCAAAATTTTATAGCTCTGTGTTCAATAGTTTGGCCGCCATATTTGAAAATGACCGCCGTTAATGCTAGGTACAGTATATTTCACCATGTTGTTGGAAAATTATGAAAATTGATAGGTATTACAATCAGAGATTTGTGAACCTCATAGTAAAATATTGAAGCCATTAATCAGATAGTTTGGCCGCCATGTTGGAAAATGGCCGCCATCAATGTCATAAAGATACAGTATATGGTTCAAAAATTATGAAAATTGGTAATAATTATGTTGAAGACCGTCTAAGCATCATACTTGAATATTGAAGACGTGCTTCTGAAAGTTTGGGCGCCATCTTCGAAAATGAATGCTGGGAATGCTAAATATATTTCAAATATATAAATCTTTTTGAAATTCCATTTTTGAATATGATTTTCATTAACGTAATAAACAACAAAAAATGGATGTCTCGAAGTCGAAATTATCGACGCCATCTTTAAAAATGGCCACATGAAAATCATTGCCCTAAATTCTGAAAGAAAGAAAAGTTATTCTAAGCTGTTATACTCAACATGTTGATTAGAGAATATGATTTAATATGGGGTTAATATATTCTACTGTTGTTTAAGATTAGAATTTAGACAGATCTCTAGCATTTCATACATATTCAACGTCATCCTGAAGATATTTCATAATAATTGCATGTCAGAACCCTTGATTAGGCGCTACACATAGCTGGGGGCCTTATCAGCGCCCCTCCCCATCATATTCCAAATTGAACCTGCGGAACCACCGTCATGGCACACTGGATCGGCCAGTGGGACCGACAAACGCCACTTGAGCGGCTGACAGAAGCTGGACACCGTCAGCGGCGAGCCCAGTCAGAGGCTGGTCGGTGACAGGGAAGGATTAAGGCAGCAGAAGACTCGAGGGGACGGGGCAGTTCTCTCCAAGCACAACAGTGCCATACGGCCCAAACAAATAGTGTATCCGCGACCCCTAGAGGGTTGCCAATAGCGGGGGCGAGCCATGGCAACACCTGGGTGGGGGCGAAACGGCCCAGCAAAACCTTCACGGAATGGGGCAAGGAACGGTCTGAACCAAGGGCGAACCCAAGGAACTCCCGAACTGTCACACCGAACACGGGCCCCCTCCGCCACGATAAGTCCTTTGAGTTAAAAAGGTTAAGAGAACATTTCTTTCATTTACGTGCTGTACGGTTTGGGCTGGGCGTTGATTATCAATCAGTCTGTCTGTCAGTCAGTCAGTCAATCAGTCAGTCCAGGACTTTGATTTATATAGATATAGATAATTTTGATTAAAGTGGAGATTTCGACTGAAAATCATTATTTTATTAAGAAATTAATGTAATTTTTAATGCAAAAGTTAGCCTTAAAGTCAACATTTATTTATTAGAAATACACTGAATAATTACAACGTTGTTTAAAATTATATTAACAATTATGCTTTTATTTAGGAAGTATACTGGGACTGGGATTTACGCTTCACTTTAGAAAACTGAGAGGAATGTACATTTTTTATTTACAAAATATACTGGAAAATAATATTTAATTTAAAAAATAATAAGATTAGAAAGTACATTACTATATTTTTAAAAATACTTAAAAAACGCTTTAGTTTTGAAAATTCCTTAGAAGAGGGAATACACCAAAATATAATATAATTAATAAATATTATCAGAAGTATATAATACTTCTCTTCGAGAGAAGTGTACCACAAAGCGGGGTAAGTGTAACGTCACACTTCCCAACATCGGTTCATTTGGAGCAAGGTTACTAAACCGAATCACACGCAATAAATAGTTCCCTCATCATTACTCGATTAGCGCTTAACTATTTGGCAAGACGCGCTTGTGGATTTTTGTCCCACCATAAGACGAGGTTGTTGGGTTGATTTCTGGGGATTTAGTACCAAATAATTATAGAAATCACCTTACGGTGCGATGCCCATTTGAAGTTTGATGAGAGGGAAAGCAAACAAAAAGGGTGAGCCTGGGAAGAATGACGTTACAGAACATAAGTATGAAGAGGATACAGAGTGGCATCCTTCTTCTATTATCCCCTTCTGATATTATCCTTAGTTTAATATATTTTCTTTTTGATTTAGGAAATCTAATTTTCTTCACAAATTCAACACTTATTTTACAGCTTTAAGTTTAGAGAAATTGGTTTGGAAACGGTACTATGAAACTTGTCCTTTGTACCTCGTTTAAGTTGTTTTTGGAATTAATGCCCATATTCTATCGCTTGAATCACATTCGGTCAGTAAACGAGTGTTGTTGGTAGGCCCCCCGGCTATTACATTACATTTCGCGTACAAGCAGCACCTTGCCGCTAGCGAAACCTGTTTTCAATCATTTACTACTCTTTTTTTTATCATAATTTCCTTTTAAATAACTAAATACCGTTATCTCATTCAATTTGAGAATTTTGTCATTTGAAAAGCAAAAGAGCGTATCTTTGCATGGGAAATACGTTAAATAATTTTTAAAATCAAATTTATTATGTTAGTTATCTATTACAGTTAACATTATTTTTCCAAATCTATATCTACGTCGAGGGGGTAGACACTTTGGATCTCTGTGTACACCTGAGTTCAAAAGAGTTCAGCATTGACAGTGCATTGAGTTCAAAGCCTTCGGAACTCAGAGTTCAGCTTTGACAGTACATTGAGTTCAAGACATATTGTATACCTGAGTTCTCAAGTGTCTACCCCCTCGATCTACGTACATAAATCCTGACTGACTGATTGACTGGCAGACTGACTGATAATCAGCCCAAACCGCTTGCCCTAGGAGGCTGAAAATTTGCGGGAACGTTACTTATAAGTTGTTGGCGCGTACAAAGAAAGATTTCCCCCCAATCCGCCGCCATCTTAAAAAATGGCGCCCATAAATGTAAAAAATCTTCTCTACGCAACAAAGTCCGCGCGTTTCAACCGATTTCGCAAATATTTAGTACACTGGTTTCTTTTAACCTATAGACGGGCTGAATGGTCTTTCGGGTTCGATTTGTTGCCATTTTTTACTGCTTCACCTTCTGCTATTTCTATTTATTTTTGATAGTAATAATTTGAAGAACACAAAATTAAAATAATAAGTTCAGCTAGCTAATTGGACCAAGTCATCTTGCGACTTATTGCCACTTTATCTAACGCCTTTACAATGCCTAGAGGGGTGGTGGCTAGCCCCTATGCCCCCACTGCTAACCTACAGTGCCCTATACTAACTATTACAGGCGTTAACCTCTGCAAGTTTTGATGGAAAGGAGAAACCGGGTTAGACCGCGGAGGAAAACTCCTTTAACAAGCGGGGAGAGAACTTGCAAACTCTACGCCGAAGGATTTGTTCCCAGATTTTACACCCGGTGCCACATTCCGGGATCGAACCCGGGATCCTCTTGCTGCGATGCGAAAGCGCTAACCGCTACACCACCCCACCTATATTATGTTGCGACTATTTAATTGAAATTGTCGCATGTCAGCAATGTTGATAATAAGAATTCCCAGTTATGTGGTACATTTCCATGGTTGAGTTGCGCTTGGTTGGTCACAAAAAAGTCGTGCCAAATTAATAGGTGTTAAAATTTTAATAAAAAAAAGTGCGCATAGCAGGAGCTTAAATTAAATATGGTGAAAACAAATTATATTTTGCGAAATGATTTATGCGGATTTCGTTGACATTTCTTGCGAAACATTTGAGCATTGCTGCGAATCCAGACGTTCGTCACTTCAAAAAAAAAAAAAATAAAAATTAATAAAATTTAAACCTGAAGTAAAATAAAAATCATAAAACATTATGTTTTTGTCTACCCCATTTTGTGCCAAAGAGGACGGGACAGCCCGCGTGTTTCGTTAACTCGAGTGCGTCACCATTTCCCTTCAAATTCCACCAGAAAACACCAGAGCCCTGCGTTTAAACAAAAATATTTGAAATGACGTCACCCCCATGTGTTTTAAGGGAGTGAAAAATGAGAAGAGATTCCTGTCTGCCTTTAAACCCAACCGTTTCAAATATCTGCACGTTAAGAGGATGCCCATTTCCGCAAACAATTTTCGAGAATCATAGCCCAATTCCTTACACTTTTTATGGCCCATTTTCGCATAGTTTTTACATCGAAATTTTACTTCACCATTTTTTACCATAACCCATTTCCGCAGAGTTTGCAAATGAAACATTTTTATTTTCTTGTTGATTAGGTTGGGTTTGGTTCGGTTCGGTTAGGGATAGGGTAGGTTAGGGTTAAGGTAGGTTCGGTTCGGTAAGGGTTAGGTTAGGTTAGGTAAGGCTATGCTACAGTAGAGGCAAGCTATTAAACTTGTGATTTGACCATTGCAATATCACTATCGATATAGAAAAGTGTATTGATAAACGTAAGGATTAAACAAAGTGTGTTTTTGTTAAAAAAAAGAATTAAAAGAAGCATTTGTAAATTCCGTTTGTAAAAATTGCATTTGTAAATTTCGTTTGTAAAAATTGCATTTGTAAATTCCGTTTGTAAAAATTGCATTTGTAAATTCCGTTTGTAAAAATTGCATTAAAAATAAATCTATCTTCAAATAGCATCGAAAATTTTACGATCATAAAACCTCACATTTTAGCTATATTCGGTGCAACGGTATTCGGTCCAATGGGCCAGCAGCATGAGTTTAAGGTTTTTAAATTGTAATCAACAAGAAAATAAAAATGCTTTATTTGCAAACTTTGCGGAAATGAGTTACGAAAAATTAAAGGGCTATAGCCTTTTAAGGTTAAAACAAGAAGTTATATCAGTATCTCAGAGAGAAGGTATAAGATGCCTTTGTATTCGCCGGGCGCCATAATCCCAGTCCCCCTTTCAAAATACAAGGGGGGACGTAAAAGGAGGCGCCGGGCTATTTCGCCTCTCCTCAGTCGGAAAATACGTAATTTTCGTCACTCGCGTCGTCGCGCTGACGTGAGTTTTCAAGAACCAATGAGATGCTGGTTGTAATTTAGAGACGGGGATTGACTCCGGACAAGCTACGTTTGGACTGGAGATAAAGCTGGAAATCTGGCGAATTTATACCTTCTCTCTGAGATACTAGATATAACTTCTTGGTTAAAATAAAAGGGAACATTAGCGAGGTCCGAGCAACTATAAGCATTTCAGTCCGTGGTGTTTATATCTATTGGCGCTGCCTCACTATTAGTCGCGTCTACTGTAATTTTGATTAAGAAATAAGCAATTAGCTGGCGGATATCATGTTTTATTCGTAAGCCCATCTTCAGTACGCTAGAGCTCGGTAATATCTATCCATTATCCAGAAATTGGTTGATAACCGATTATTTATAAACAAAGTTGTGGATTATAATACGATTTAACATGTAAGTTCTGTGGATAACTTTTGAGTATGGATAAAGATAAAATAACGTGGATAATGGATAGATAATGCCGAGCTCTATCAGAACCCCATCTTAATTTGCTCCATACTCGATGTTATGTTAGTTATCCAATTGGATAGAGGTTTACATTTTTACCCTGCAGATTGTGTTTGTTCCAAATAGAACACATACCTTTTCCGGCCAAATGGAGACACCAGCTCGGGGAAAAACAGTCGCCCCACCAGCAGTCACATCAGACAACTGTGAAACGACATTTGCTCATGAGCACCAGAGAGAATTTATAATAGGGAGTGAAAGTTCTTGCCCTTGACAGTGCTAAATACAATGTAGCTCAAACAAGTAGGTTGCGACGCTAAAACTGGACAGGTAAATTTCCGGTCACATGACACTCCTTTAATTTTAAAGTTTGCCCTCAATCACTGTTATTTGTACAATTACCCAATAAGGGTTTGCGATTTCGAGTGCGACTGGCGACATTTGGAGTTATTTTAAGTCAGATGTTTCCCTTTCCCTAAAAAGGTAGTATCCATCTCCCCTAGACCCTCCCGCAACATTCTAGACCCACCCTAGAGGGAGGGGCCACAAAAAACAGTACCGGAAATAGACCTGGCCAGTTTTGTTGATCACGTGATTTTTGAGCTACATAATATTTCTCAGTTTCCACTCCCTATTATAAATTCTCTCTGTGAGCACACTAGTAAAGACTCTTTTCAAAAAGGGGTGACTTAAAATCGTCTGCTTGACAAAAGGGCTAAAACGGATCGTCCGCTATGTGGACCCATAAACATTAGATAGACGTTATCAGTTGACCCCAGTCATTTTGCTTGAAGGCATATCTAACGTCTTTGGATGCCCATACCGGAAGTTCCGTCTTAAGAGAACCACGTGGCCAGTCACCAGACGCTATTTTACACCCGACTTCCGAAAAGGGTCTATTGTATCAATGCGATTTGACGTACGTAATACATGAAGGTAGCCATTCTATCACCATCGTTGCCTTTTAACATGGCAACTGTCTGTGGATCATTTCCTTGAAAATAATCATAATGCGGCTTGTATACTCCTCCTGTTCCATAATTATTTACCTGCGTGTATAGAAAATATAGGAAAGTTTGTAGGAAATCAACGTTTGGGTCAGTACGCGATTCAATTCGTACAATCAACTATGGCTTTCAGAGCTTATCATTCTCACTGACAAGAAATTCAAGTAGATTGCCCTGACCGCTAGCGATTTGCTACATTACGTCTTGGCCTTATAGATATAGACGTAAGTGAATCATAATACAGCTCCCTATAAGTACTGTACGTAGATTATGCTTTTGTAAACAGCGTTTTCTTCCAAGACATCCAAGCCCGCCATCTATAGCTCAGTTCAACAAGTATAGTTTTACCATTAACCCGGATCTTGAGTTAGGTTAACCTACGGAAGTTCCGCTTGATGATAATGGCTGTCAGACCGCCGTCAGTGTCGTGATTAGTGTGAAGCTTGTTATCGCGTTATAATTTTGATTTAGTACGGCTTATGTTTCTTTGCTAATTAGGAAAAACGTCTAGGATCAAAGTAACTAACTACAGTCGTCGCATGCCCAAATGAAACACACATCTGAACACGATTTATGTGATATTAAAAGCACTTAACCGTAAGCGACTAAAACGTTTTTTAAAACTGAAAAATATTGACCAGCATCTTTCGCAAACGGAAAACGTTAAAGCATTGAAAAAAAATGTCACACTTAAAAAAGAGGAAAACAAATTTCTATGTCGCCGAACATAACCCTTAATTAGTAATAAATCGGTCCAACTATCCCCGCTAAAAACCTTTAGATCGGTGGAAGCTCAGTGCTGTACTAGGCATACATTAAAAATATTCTAGCATGATGAAGGCTATTTTTGTCATTTGAATTCATATTAATTTCCTTTTCAACAAAAAAAATACCTTTAGACCGCCAATTATTTTTTAAAATCGGAAAAATAAAGTGGACTTCTACTATTATATTCACAACCCAACACTTTGTATGGAACAATTTGTTTCCCTCCGCGCTCTTCTCTCTCAAACATTTCCTCATTGGCTACCACTTACATCCGTTTGTTTGCCCTGCTTATTAAAAATTACTTTCGCGCCAAAATCATTCCTCTGGTTTAGTTCAAGAATTCGCCGCAGCGTTTCGCATATACCCTTTTCTCTTCAGTGCTAGGAGACAATGCTGATGCACGGCGATGTTATATCGTCCAGTACTTCTAGGGAGCTGTAATATGATCCACTTCTGATATAGATTGTCAGAAAAGTACTCGTAATTTATAGAGGCAAGTCTCATTTAAATGGTAAAATTTTAAACATGTCACCATAAATGCCCATTACTTATCATGTATAAATACAAAAATAATATTTCAATAATTTCAAAAGTTTATATTATAGAACGTTTGATATATCGAGAAATTTTTTCCTGTCAAAACAAAATCTTCAAAATTTCGCTCTATAGCCTCTACCGGGAGTAGATGTTAATTCACCGTGATCTTACCTTAATTAATTTTAAAATCTAATCAAGTTTTCTTGCGCAAGGTGCTACTACTTATTTTTATTCCAATACTTTTATCTTAGTTTTATCAGAAGTGAGATGAGACTGCAGAAGTACTGAGTTAACCAAATTCTTCACTCGGCGAAAGTGAATATTCTTGATAACACAAGAACGGTTGGCCCTCTGGTAGCGGTTTCTGAAATTTTCCCCTCTCCAAAACGTGAGACGCTCGTGGTGGTAGACGGCCGAACTAGATTCAAGGAGCCGCGTCCGTGTTCGGCCGATTTAGCTTGAGGGGAAGGGGGTAGGAAATGTTTTTGGAACTCGGCCAATTTTTTCTCTCTAGTGTAGGCGCGATGGAAGCGGTGGCATAAAAATCCTCAAATTTGTTCACTAAAGCCAGGATCTACTGTCAATGCTAGAGCCCTTCACTTCTAGTCTCATCTCACTTATGGTTTTATCGAGTAATCTATCTCATTATAATTCTCTCATCAACTCCGAGCTAAATTCAGCCTCAAAAATTTACTTGGAATTCTTCGCTGCTCCAATCGGTGTCGTTAATTCGTAATCCAGTCATCATTTGGAGTTTATTTGCTAAACGTTTCGTTACTGCACTCGAATTCATAGTTACAAACGTTCTGCAAATTACAAATGTTGCAAAATTAAAAAGAGGTTAAAATATTTTGAAGGTAACTCTTTTCCACAAGTACAGATTTACCAGTTTCTCATAGCAACCAGTGTTAATTCTTTACTTGTGAAATCAGAGCAATTTTAAACATTAAAGGCAGCGCTATTATTTGAAGAGCTAAAATGATTTAACACTACCACTTGGCATGCACGTTTATGGTAGTACATAAATCTGATTCTACACAGTAACGCGTTGGCACATAACATTTGGGAAACCAGGAGTTCATAATAACCCCCCTTCGGGGGGGGGAAGTACGAAACTTGCCATAGAGCTCATGGTAAAAATCGCGAACAACAAGATTTTGTCGTTGCGCATATAAAGGACTAGCCTGTTGATGGACATATAACTTTACAGTAGATTGTAGTAGTATCTATACTCCTTGGTTTTCGTTCCGAAACTTCCGTTGGCTGGGATCTCCGTCGTTAAGAAAAATGGCGAGTATGTGGACGTAGAAACACGATGGAATTCTTATATTAAAGATACTGGGAATCAATTTGTCCATACCGTTTTAATTTAGCCACGGAATTCTCACACATATCACAAGAAAACCTTAATGACTATCGTTTAAATGTTTTGTAGAAAACTAGAAACCATCGCAAAGCCAACTTCTTAGCCAAGGCTTAATGTACACCGCGGCTGACCGCGCCGACAGACGCGACTCACGAGCCATTTTCGCTCCCAAAATCACAAGATAAAAATAGTGCTAAACCGGAAGTGTGTAAGTTAATGCGCGTGGGCGCTAAAAAATGGGGTAACTATATCTTTGGGAGTTAAGCGGTGTATGAATCCGCTGAGCTTTACGGCGAAACTTTGTTGTTACGGGCTTTTTAACCAGTTTCGTACTTCGGGTTATTATGAACTCCTGCTACCACGTAGCATGCACTTTTTTGGTAGTAAATAGAGCTCATGCTCGATGATGCTACACAGTAACGCGTCGGCAAATAACATTTGGGAAACACTTTAATAAAGCATTACGTATGGCTAATTCTTCCATAAGAAAGTAAAAGAGCGCCACTCGCGTCGACTCCTCGTGCCGGTTGCATCTACATATATAATTCTATTAAACAGCGTTACTTTGGTCAGAAGTCCATTAAATTAGCCTAGGAAGTATCCAAAAGCGGGGTTTGGGACTCCCCTCTCTTGTGTAGCAATACTGAAGAAGGGCGACACATTCGCCACCTCGCGATAACGTTTCTCAGACCTCCGGTTTAGGTGCGACTCGTACGCCAAAATTTGCCCTATTGGGAGAGAAACAGCTATTGGCTGAAAATGAACGCTGTATCTCTAAAGGGCCCGGAAACGCCCCCTTCCACTGTAAAACCAATCCCTCTCTAGCATAGAATCAGGAGAAGGGATGGGGGTGTGAATTTTGGAACAGTCAAGGTCATTCAGTTTTTTATGACTCTTCTTAAACCTATTGAAATGAAAAACCTATTTAAGGACCGTTGCCGTTCCTTTTTTTATTTTTTTATAAAGCGAACAATCTACCCTTTAGAGATCCAGCCTTCATGGGCTGAAGAAGTCACGCCCCGCTCACGTCAAAAAAGACTTCCAAGAGAGGAGCTCGAGATTTTTAACTGTGTTGGGAAAGGGGGAAAAATTTAACCCCCTATCCATGGAGTTAGAAGGAGTTCTTAACCCAGCAGGGACGTAAGCTATACCAGCTATTGTAATTGTTTACTTCCAAGGCTAATTTTACCAGGGTTGGCAAAAATCCGGATAATTTGAATAAAATCCAGACCAGTGGTTTTTATTGGATTAAACCGGATTTTATTGGATTTATCCGGATTTTTTAAAAACACGAGTCATTTTAGGTTTTTTTCAAGGCAGAGTACTCTGTTTAGCTCTTATTTCAGCTTTGGGGCACTCCCCAACCGCTAGCCCTGGTTCCAATATAAAATCGTCTGCAAGTTTAACTGCTAAAATGTTTTCATGAAATCAGGAGTTCATAATAGCCCGAAGTACGAAACTGGTTAAAAAGCCCGTAACAACAAAGTTTCGCTGTAAAGCTCAGCGGATTCATACACCGCTTAACTCCCAAAGAAATAGTTACCCCATTTTTTAGCGCCCACGCGCATTAACTTACACACTTCCGGTTTAGCACTATTTTTATCTTGTGATTTTGAGAGCGAAAATGCCTCACGTCTGCTTCTGGCGGAACGGTGTAAATTAAGCCTTGGCTAAGAAGTTGGCTTATAGTCGGGGTTTCTAGTTTTCTACAAAACATTTAAACGATCGTCAATGATGTTTTGTTGTAATATGTGTGAGTGAAAATTCCGTGGTGAAATTAAAACGGTTTGGAAAAATTTATTCGCAGTATCTTTAATATAAGAATTGCAACGTGTTTCTATGTCCACCATATCGCCATTTTTCTTTTCGACGGAGGTCCCAGCCAACGGAAGTTTTGGAACGAAAACCAAGGAGCATAGATGCCACTACGATATACTGTAAGGTTGTATGTCCATAAACACGCTAATCCATTCTATGCGCAACGACAGAATCTTGTTGTTCGCGATTTTTACCATTAGCTCTATGGCCAGTTTCATACTTCCCCCCCGAAGGGGGGTTATTATGAACTCCTGATGAAATCTATTTCTTTCCCGAGTGCACGAGCCTAACATTAGCGCGGCTCCAGTGGATCCCTTGAAAGGGGACTTTCCTTCTAAACTCCGGGTTTTACTTGGTAAAGGCTAGTGAGCGGGATTTATACATGCACGTACAAATCTCGCCCACAAATGCCTCTAGCCTTCCCAAGCCAAAACTGGACTACTGGAGTTCGTAAGGAAAGTCAACTCGAGTAATACTGGTAAAATATTGTAAGCTGTAACTGGACAGTAACTGGTAACATAACTATTAGTTTTATCATTTATAATAAATAATATTAAGTTGTCGCTTCCTTATACTTTTACCTTGTTTCTGGTTGTATTTTAATTATTTTTATGGCACAAAATTGATTTTTCCCCATTCATAATTAAGCCGGATATTTTAGGTGGATTTTTTTAAGTGGATTAATCCGGATTAAACCAGGTGGTTTAAACCGGACTGGATAGGTAGTTGCCAACCCTGAATTTTATGGACTTCTGCTTTGGTATATGTTGGCCTCTTATCTGTTTAATACGCACCATGGGTATTGCTAAACTTTGCAGAGCGTCCATCTCTGCGTCACTGATGATGTCGTGTAAAATGGCGATGAAGGGCTCGTTAGACGCAACTTCCAGCTTAATCGGTTGCAGAAGGTAATACGCATCATAGCCATTGAAAAGAAAACAAGAGAGTGTCTTTTCCACAGAAGGGTCCTACGTGATACAATCTAATAAGGAAGTGGCTTGTTTTTGTAGTTTTTTCACAATTCGATACCGAAATTGACAAAACTTCATAGTTGATATCAGTAACACCAGAAGTGAGATGAGACCAGAAGTACTGAGATAACCAAATTCTTCACTCGGCGAAAGTGAATATTCTTGATATCACAAGAACGGTTGGCCCTCTGGTAGCGGTTTCTGAATTTTCCCTCCAAAACGTGAGACGCTCGTGGCGGTAGACGGCCGAACTAGATTCAAGGAGCCGCGTCCGTGTTCCGCGGCTTTAGGTTGAGGGGAAGGGGGTAGGAAATTGCCTTGGAACTCGACCAATTTTTTCTCTCTAGTGTAGGCGCGTGGGATGGAAGCGGCGAATAAAATCCTCAAATTTGTTCACTAGTGCCAGGATCTACTACCAATGCTAGAGCCCTTCACTTCTAGTCTCATCTCACTTCTGGTAACACAAGGGGAAGGTTTTAGAAGTGGTTTACTTGAGTTACTCAAAGTTGGGTCCGCGAACCCCTTACTGTATAGGTCGTCTTATCCCAGATACGTAGAATTTCGCTTTATTTTAAATCAATAAATAGGCATCTTTTGTTTCTTAAAAACAACTTCATGCAGATATTTCATAGGAGAGGATCCAAAGACTATTAAGTGTTTAGGGTCTACAATCACACACAGGAAACACTTCAAAATTCTACACCCTAACAACCCCGTGCATATATTTAACAAACATGTTGGTACGTTTCTTTGTATATTTGTTCTATAAGTACAGTGCAATCAAAATTCGTTTCAGAATTTGACCAAAATGCATGATTGAGAACTGGGAAAGTTATTTGCTTATGTTCCTCAAGTTTGGGATGAAGACGAGCCCCTAGTGATTAAGCCTGTTCATAACGAACAAATCTAGAATCGTATTAAAGGGACTGTAAAGAAGGCATCGGTGGGTGGGTAAAATTATTTGAAATACGTCAGAGGCACGTGACCGAGGAGAGGCGTGGTTCAAAAAGCTTAGTTCGTTTTATTTCGAAAACTACCACTTCAAGGAATTGGCGCTGCGATCTCGCGAAAAACAAGGACTGGATGTCCTGACTCCTGTTCCACTCCATGAGGAGTCTTTGTAACTTGGCATCACGTGATGTCTGTGACGTTTTTGAAATAATTTTTACCCACCCACCGATGCTTCCTTTGCAGTCCCTTTAATGCGTTAGCATCGTTTTATTGAAATTCATAGTTGTAAAACATTTGCTTCTAAATAAACTCTTGCATATATTTTACAGAGGTGGGCGCAAAAACAATTAGTACAGTCATTTTAGCCCAAAAATAGAGGGAACCTGGAACAAAATGAAACAAAGCTGAAAATTTCATACCTTACAGATTTTTGGGCGCTCTTTAACGTGGTGTGGTCTCCCTCACTCTCCAAATTGGTGGAATTTAAGCCATATTGGAAAATGGCGGACAAAATCGAGAAAACGTTTAATAACTCTGGTTCTACTTAACCGATTAACAGGTAATTAGGCTTCAATTGTAGATGACCTTCAAACACATAAATTACCTCTTAAGATATTTTGCCCTACAACTAACCAGAAGTTCACAACCTGACTCTGAAGATTAGCATCGTATAAAAAATGGCAGAAGTAGATCATATTACAGCTCCCTAGAAGTACTGGACGATATAACATCGCTGTGCATCAGCATTGTCTCCCAGCGCTGAAGGGAAGAGGGTATATGCGAAACGCAGCGGCGAATTTGTGAACTAAACCAGAGGAATGATTTTGGCGCGAAAGAAATTTTTAAAAAGCGGGCCAAGAAAACGGAAGTACGTAGTAGCCAACGAGAAAAGGTTTGGAGAGAAGAGCGCGGAAGGAAACAAGTTGTTCCATACATAGTGTTGCGTTGAAAATATAATACTAGAAGTCCACTTTGTTTTTACGATTTTAAAAAATAATTGGCGGTCTATAGGTATTTCGCTCAATTTCTAAACGCTTGTGTTGAAAAGGAAATTAATATGAATTCAAATGTTCAAAATAAAATTCATCATGCTAGAACATTTTTAATGCATCCCCAATACAGCACTGAGTTTCCACCGATTTATAGGTTTTTAGCGGGGATAGTTGGACCGATTTATTACGAATTGTAGGTTATGTGCGTCGACATAGAAATTTGTTTTCCTTTTTTAAGTCTGACAAATGTTTTCAATGCTTTAACGTTTTCCGTTTGCGAAAGATGCTGGTCAATATTTTTCAGTTTTACAAAACGTTTTAGTCGCTTAGGGTTATGTGATTTTAATATCACATATAAATTGTGTTCAGATGTGTCTTTCATTTGGGCATGCGACGATTGTAATTAGTTACATTGATCCTAGACGTTTTTCCTAATTAGCAAAGAAACATAAGCCATTCAAAATCAAAATTATAGCCCGATAACAAGCTTCACTCTAATCACAACTCTGACGGCGGTCTGACAGCCATTAGGCTACCATCAACCGGAACTTCCGTAGTCTAAAGAAACTCCAGATCCGGGTTAAAGGGCAAACTATACTTGTAAAACTGAGCTATAGATGGCAGGCTTGGATGTCTTGGAAGAAAACGCTGTTTACAAAAGCATAACCTACGTCCAGTACTTATAGGGAGCTGTAATATGATCCACTTATGAAAATGGGGATTTAAAGCATTTTATGGTTTCTATTCTCAGAATACATTTCCAAAGTCGAAAAAAAAGCTTAATAACTCTTGTTCTACTAACCCGATTAACACGTTATCAGAAGTTTATGACTTCTTATCCTGGGAAGTATTGGACTCTAACCGTATCCGGAACCATCTCTGTTAGCCAACTTCTTATTAGGTCCGATCACCACGCCACCTACGGCATTTCCCTCATTTCGAGTTGGCAGGCTGATTTGCGCGCCAGCAGCGGGCAAGAAACGAAACTTTAAGGTGAGTCCTGTGGTTTGAGGTAACGAATCAGAAACGGTGACAAGAACAGCTGTTTTAATAGAGTTAGCTTGAAATTTCGGTCTAACTAGTTTGGGGTCCTAGGCCCACGGACTGTAATGGATTTTCAGAGAGTTCTAGCCAGACGGCTTTTCAACGATTGGCGCTGAAGAAGTTTTGAACACGCCCCACACTTTGAGTGCCACAGCCTCTCGGCGTGGGATTTTTTTCAGTAGATTAGATAGTTTTCCTAGTGGGGAGGAAACTTTCGACCCTCTTTTACGATAACCATAGGCAATTTTGACTTGCAGGGATGGATACTATATAATGCCTTAGTGTCCAATACTTCCCAGTCATCAACTTCTGACGTTATTAGGCTTCAATTGTAGATTACCTTCAAACACATAATTCATCCCCATTTTTATGAGGCTAATCTTCAGGGTCAGATTGTGAACTTCTGGTTAGTTGTAGGGCCAACTATCTTAAGAAGTGAATTATGTGTTTGAAGGTAATCTACAATTGAAGCCTAGTTACGTGGTTAATCGGTTAAGTAGAAATTTTTCTCAATTTGTCCACCATTAATTCCAATATGGCGGAAATTCGACCAATTTGGAGAGTGTGCGAGACCACACCCGAGGGGGTAGCCACTTTGGATCTCTTTGTACACCTGAGTTCAAAAGAGTTCAGCTTTGACAGTGCCTTGAGTTCAAAGCCTTTGGAACTCAGAGTTCAGCTTTGACAGTGCCTTGAGTTCAAAGCCTTTGGAACTCAGAGTTCAGCTTTGACAGTGCCTTGAGTTCAAAGCCTTTGGAACTCAGAGTTCAGCTTTGACAGTGCCTTGAGTTCAAAGCCTTTGGAACTCAGAGTTCAGCTTTGACAGTGCCTTGAGTTCAAAGCCTTTGGAACTCAGAGTTCAGCTTTGACAGTGCCTTGAGTTCAAAGCCTTTGGAACTCAGAGTTCAGCTTTGACAGTGCCTTGAGTTCAAAGCCTTTGGAACTCAGAGTTCAGCTTTGACAGTGCCTTGAGTTCAAAGCCTTTGGAACTCAGAGTTCAGCTTTGACAGTGCCTTGAGTTCAAAGCCTTTGGAACTCAGAGTTCAGCTTTGACAGTGCCTTGAGTTCAAAGCCTTTGGAACTCAGAGTTCAGCTTTGACAGTGCCTTGAGTTCAAAGCCTTTGGAACTCAGAGTTCAGCTTTGACAGTGCCTTGAGTTCAAAGCCTTTGGAACTCAGAGTTCAGCTTTGACAGTGCCTTGAGTTCAAAGCCTTTGGAACTCAGAGTTCAGCTTTGACAGTGCCTTGAGTTCAAAGCCTTTGGAACTCAGAGTTCAGCTTTGACAGTGCCTTGAGTTCAAAGCCTTTGGAACTCAGAGTTCAGCTTTGACAGTGCCTTGAGTTCAAAGGCTTTGGAACTCAGAGTTCAGCTTTGACAGTGCCTTGAGTTCAAAGCCTTTGGAACTCAGAGTTCAGCTTTGACAGTGCCTTGAGTTCAAAGCCTTTGGAACTCAGAGTTCAGCTTTGACAGTGCATTGAGTTCAAGACATATTGTACACCTGAGTTCTCAAGTGTCTACCCCCTCGACCGCACCACGTTAAAGAGCGCCCTAAAATCTATAAGGGCTGTATTTTCAGCGTTGTTTCAATTTGTTCTGGGTTAAAACCTATTTTTCCTGTACTATTTCAAGTGTTTAACTTTTACAAAGAGAATGAATCTCTTTCCGGCTTCCACACCCACAAAACACCCGGGTTTCTTAGCTAGTAAACTAAATCACAACAATATTGCTGACAAAATCAATTCAAATTTAAAAAGAGTGGTCAGCGATTAAATTTCTACTATTGTGTAGAGTTTATGTTCTTTAAAGATAGCCATTTAATTTTTCCCCATATTTTACAGCCCATACTTACAATTAATTTTTCACCACGACATAATCGATGGAATTGATTGGTTTCATGCTCTTGACTCAATGAATTAGAAAAAAGCTTGGTTTCCAGAATTGGTTTATCGGGAACAAGATTTCCTGTATATCAATAAGGCAATTTTGAAACGGTTTATATCAGTAGATTTCATTATGGAAAATCGGATTGTAAATTTTGTGAAAAACAAGATTTTAGAAGTTATGAAAAATCCGATTTTAAATATTATGGAATATCGGGTCTTAAATATCATGGAAAATCGGACTTTTTGTTTAATACAGGCAGAAGTGAGATGAGACCAGAAGTACTGAGCTAATCAAATTCTTCACTCGGCGAAAGTGAATATTCTTGATAACACAAGAACGGTTGGTCCTCTAGTAGCGGTTTCTGAATTTTCCCTCCAAAACGTGAGACGCTCGTGGTGGTAGACGGCCGAACTAGTTTCAAGCATCCGCGTCCGTGTTCGGCCGCTTTAGGTTGAGGGGAAGGGGGTAGGAAATGTTTGTGGAACTCGGCCAATTTTTTTCTCAGTAGTGTAGGCGCGTGGGAAGCGGTGGCATAAAATCCTCAAATTTGTTCACAAGTGCCAGGATCTACTATCAATGCTAGAGCCCTTCACTTCTAGTCTCATCTCACTTCTGATACAGGGTAAAAACCTTCGCTGGTGAGCACTGAGCAGTCTTGATACCTTCCCTGACATGTAAGGGGCTTGTAGCGCTGCCTACGTTAATCAAGGTCTGTACGCGGTAGTTTGGAAGGGGGCGACTTTTAAGAGACGCGACTTCTTATTTTCTCACTATTTTACCTCGAGATGGCATTGCGAGCTGGAGCGAAACGTGCGCGAAAATGAACATTTCCAATTCCTTAAGTCCAGCTAACAGCGCTTTCTCGGGTAAGAGAATTCAGCAACTTAAATTGCCAACCGAAAAATAAAAAATCGGCGCCGCGCACAGGTCTTTATTAACATGGGCAACGCTTGTAGAGTAACAAAATAAGACGTCGCAAATACCGTTAATGAAAGAAAACCAAATGAGCCGAAGTTATTTGTTGGCCATCCGACTTATTTAGCATGTGCTTATAAGTCATAACATAGAAAATAATATATAGCTCCCTATAAGTATGAAACTCTCCATTTAAGCCATGTAAACAGCATTTTCTTCCATTGAAATTTGTAAAAAGTTTCTAATGTCACCTATTAAGAGTTTTTGGCGTTAAAAAGATGAAATATTTGTTTAGAAAATTTTCAAATTTTATATTGTAATTAAATAGTTAAAGGCCTAGAAGTTTATTATGGTAATTATAACTGATTAAGTACATGTCAAAATTATCATAATAAAATAATAGATGGCGCGAGATTTTGACGAACGAGGCTAGCGCATACACTGGTACGAGGTAAGAAGTATCCCCGGCCCATCGTGCCTTTCGTGGACACCTTAGGCGGCGGAGGCGGTTTCACCCCCCTTTTACTCGTAGTACCGAAACTTCTCCCACGGGGCGTAAAAGCGTGAGCGCGCCAAACTTGGGAGCAAATGCTGTAGTATGAAAATGTACTACGTTTCATACTTATAGGGAGCTATATATTATTTTCCTTATGATATTACGTTATTCTTTTCTAACTTAATTATTCGATATGCCGTCTATTGGCACTATTTAATTGTACGACTGGATTTAAGCTAGAAAGTCAGAAGACCCAGATTTTTGCATTGCCAACGATAGCTACACGAAACGTTTTTGTTGCAATAGAACAGAACTGAATTGATCAAATATATTTTTACGTATTTGCGACAACTCATTTACTTACTCTTCATTGACGTGTAGAAATTATCCCTGCATAGCACCAATGCTTACCAGAGTTGTTATTTTCTGATTCTAATGTGTCATACTGAAATATATTTGGAATACAGATAAAGTTAGATGAGAAGTTTGACTAATTTAAATTAATTTAATTTATATTTACAGTCAGTATGTTTTCAATATCTTTCCACTCTGCAGATCTGAATTCATTTTTCTCCAGTTTTTCTTCAAAATATTGGCGGGACAGCCATTTGCAATCGATAGCTACATTCAAATTTATTATAAATTATCATCCAATTGAAAACATCCTATTTGAAAATTTTTGTAGGCTACACTTAAGGTACCTTCGCAAACGAGCGTAAAGTGAAAACTGAAAGCGGTATCTTAAGCAGATTGAAGAATTCAGTTTCAGCGTGGCCTTTCGCATACTAGACTAACGCGGATTTGTTTAAGCGGTTGTGCAAGCAGGCGCTGAATCCCATTTTCAGCTAATATCTATTTCAATTAGATATTCCAGTTTCCTCTTGGGGCCACGTGATATATTTTGACCAATTAAGAGTTACTTTAGGGAAACCACATTCGATTTACATCATTTTTTTTATCTTGTCGTCCTGTTATTCTTCAATTTAGTTAATAGAGCTATTTTTCTGCCATGAAATCGGCCAAAACATTAGTACAGGAAAAAAATGCTAAAAGCTTGTCAAATATTATGGGACACATCCTTGCGTGGTTCTGAAAGTATCAAGGATCGTGTTTCAAAACCTTGCATAGCAGACAATCTATATCTATATAAATGAAAGTCCTGACTGACTGATTGAATGACTGACTGACTGACAGACTGACTGATAATCAACGCCCAGCCCAAACCGCTTGCCCTAGAAGGCTGAAAATTTGCAGGAACGTTACTCATATGTAGTAGGCGCGTACTAAGAAAGATTTCTTCCAATCCACCGCCATCTTAAAAAATGGCGCCCAGAAATGTAAAAATCTTTTCTATGCAACAACGTCCGCGCGTTTCAACCGATTTCACAAATATTTAATACACTGGTTTCCTTTAACCTTTAGACGGGCTGAATGGTCTTTCGGGTTCGATTTGTCGCCATCTTTCTAAATGGCGGCCAGAAATTTAAAAACCCTTCTTTATGGAATAATGTCCGCGTGAAAAGTGATAAAAAATGCATCCCTATGGGCTGACGGGCAACGCCGAGTGCCTTCGCTCCAAAATTGGTCATCAGTAAAATCTACCCATTCTTTATATCATTTTGATGGAAGTTCTTATTATACGCGAGCGACGCCGCGGGTAACAGCTAGTAATCGATATAATATGGAAATCCCCTTCTTTCTTTCTATTTCGCAAAATGGAATGAAACCACAAACAGGAGGACTGTTCCTAATTTTCAATGTTTTTAATACAGTGCGTTAACATTAGCAAAGGGGTCGACTAATCTGCAGGTACTCTGAATGTCTGAAATGCAGTCCACGGTAGGAAACCTACTATTTGTAGTATGCAGGTTCGGTTCACATTTACAAATATAAGAAAGCAATACTATAATTCATTGACTAACATACAGTCGAACAAAATTAGAGTTTCAACTCTGAAATCTCTTGACTAAAATGCAGTACTCTGAAATGCAGTCCTAGAAAATTATTATTTTCAACTCTGAAATCTATTGACTAAAATGCAGTACTCTGAAATGCAGTCCTCTAAAACTATTAATTTCAACTCTGAAATCTATTGACTAAAATGCAGTACTCTGAAATGCAGTCCTCTAAAACTATTAATTTCAACTCTGAAATCTCTTGACTAAAATGCAGTACTCCGAAATGCAGTCCTCTAAAACTATTAATTTCAACTCTGAAATCTCTTGACTAAAATGCAGTACTCTGAAATGCAGTCCTCGAATATTATTAATTTCAACTTTGAAATCGGTTGACTAAAGTGCAGTACTCTGAAAAGCAGTCCATGAAAATAATAAATTTCAACTCTGAAATCGGTTGACTAAAACGCAGTACTCTGAAATGCAGTCCTCGAAAACTATTAATTTCAACTCTGAAATCTCTTGACTAAAATGCAGTACTCTGAAATGCAGTCCTCGAAAATTATTAATTTCAACTCTGAAATCGGTTGACTAAAATGCAGTACTCTGAAAAACAGTCCACGAAAATTATTAAATACTACTCTGAAATCTTTTGACTAAAACGCAGTACTCTGAAATGCAGTCCTCGAAAATTATTATTTTCAACTCTGAAATCTTTTGACTAAAACGCAGTACTCTGAAATGCAGTCCTAGAAAATCATTTTTTTCAACTCTGAAATCTATTGACTAAAATGCAGTACTCTGAAATGCAGTCCTCTAAAACTATTAATTTCAACTCTGAAATCTATTGACTAAAATGCAGTCCTCTAAAACTATTAATTTCAACTCTGAAATCTATTGACTAAAATGCAGTACTCTGAAATGCAGTCCTCTAAAACTATTAATTTCAACTCTGAAATCTCTTGACTAAAATGCAGTACTCTGAAATGCAGTCCTCTAAAACTATTAATTTCAACTCTGAAATCTCTTGACTAAAATGCAGTACTCTGAAATGCAGTCCTCGAATATTATTAATTTCAACTTTGAAATCGGTTGACTAAAGTGCAGTACTCTGAAAAGCAGTCCATGAAAATAATAAATTTCAACTCTGAAATCGGTTGACTAAAACGCAGTTCTCTGAAATGCAGTCCTCAAAAACTAATATTTCGAACTCTGAAATCTTTTGACTAAAACGCAGTACTCTGAAATGCAGTCCTCGAAAACTATTAATTTCAACTCTGAAATCTCTTGACTAAAATGCAGTACTCTGAAATGCAGTCCTCGAAAATTATTAATTTCAACTCTGAAATCGGTTGACTAAAATGCAGTACTCTGAAAAACAGTCCACGAAAATTATTAAATACTACTCTGAAATCTTTTGACTAAAACGCAGTACTCTGAAATGCAGTCCTCGAAAATTATTATTTTCAACTCTGAAATCTTTTGACTAAAACGCAGTACTCTGAAATGCAGTCCTAGAAAATTATTATTTTCAACTCTGAAATCTATTGACTAAAATGCAGTACTCTGAAATGCAGTCCTCTAAAACTATTAATTTCAACTCTGAAATCTCTTGACTAAAATGCAGTACTCTGAAATGCAGTCCTGGAATATTATTAATTTCAACTTTGAAATCGGTTGACTAAAGTGCAGTACTCTGAAAAGCAGTCCACGAAAATAATAAATTTCAACTCTGAAATCGGTTGACTAAAACGCAGTTCTCTGAAATGCAGTCCTCAAAAATTAATATTTCGAACTCTGAAATCTTTTGACTAAAACGCAGTACTCTGAAATGCAGTCCTCGAAAACTATTAATTTCAACTCTGAAATCTCTTGACTAAAATGCAGTACTCTGAAATGCAGTCCTCGAAAATTATTAATTTCAACTCTGAAATCGGTTGACTAAAATGCAGTACTCTGAAAAACAGTCCACGAAAATTATTAAATACTACTCTGAAATCTTTTGACTAAAACGCAGTACTCTGAAATGCAGTCCTCGAAAATTATTATTTTCAACTCTGAAATCTTTTGACTAAAACGCAGTACTCTGAAATGCAGTCCTAGAAAATTATTATTTTCAACTCTGAAATCTATTGACTAAAATGCAGTACTCTGAAGTGCAGTCCTCTAAAGCTATTAATTTCAACTCTGAAATCTCTTGACTAAAATGCAGTACTCTGAAATGCAGTCCTCTAATACTATTAATTTCAACTCTGAAATCTCTTGACTAAAATGCAGTACTCTGAAATGCAGTCCTCGAATATTATTAATTTCAACTTTGAAATTGGACTGCTTTTCAGAGTACTGCACTTTAGTCAACCGATTTCAAAGTTGAAATTAATAATATTCGAGGACTGCATTTCAGAGTACTGCATTTTAGTCAAGAGATTTCAGAGTTGAAATTAATAGTTTTAGAGGACTGCATTTCAGAGTACTGCATTTTAGTCAATAGATTTCAGAGTTGAAAATAATAATTTTTTAGGACTGCATTTCAGAGTACTGCGTTTTAGTCAATAGATTTCAGAGTTGAAAATAATAATTTTCTAGGACTGCATTTCAGAGTACTGCGTTTTAGTCAAAAGATTTCAGAGTTGAAATTAAAAATTTTCGAGGACTGCATTTCAGAGTACTGCACTTTAGTCAACCGATTTCAGAGTTGAAATTTATTATTTTCATGGACTGCTTTTCAGAGTACTGCACTTTAGTCAACCGATTTCAAAGTTGAAATTAATAATATTCGAGGACTGCATTTCAGAGTACTGCATTTTAGTCAAGAGATTTCAGAGTTGAAATTAATAGTTTTAGAGGACTGCATTTCGGAGTACTGCATTTTAGTCAAGAGATTTCAGAGTTGAAATTAATAGTTTTAGAGGACTGCATTTCAGAGTACTGCATTTTAGTCAATAGATTTCAGAGTTGAAATTAATAGTTTTAGAGGACTGCATTTCAGAGTACTGCATTTTAGTCAATAGATTTCAGAGTTGAAAATAATAATTTTTTAGGACTGCATTTCAGAGTACTGCATTTTAGTCAATAGATTTCAGAGTTGAAAATAATAATTTTCTAGGACTGCATTTCAGAGTACTGCGTTTTAGTCAAAAGATTTCAGAGTTCAAAATAATAATTTTCGAGGACTGCATTTCAGAGTACTGCGTTTTAGTCAAAAGATTTCAGAGTTGAAATTAAAAATTTTCGAGGACTGCATTTCAGAGTACTGCACTTTAGTCAACCGATTTCAGAGTTGAAATTAATAATATTCGAGGACTGCATTTCAGAGTACTGCATTTTAGTCAAGAGATTTCAGAGTTGAAATTAATAGTTTTAGAGGACTGCATTTCAGAGTACTGCATTTTAGTCAAGAGATTTCAGAGTTGAAATTAATAGTTTTAGAGGACTGCATTTCAGAGTACTGCATTTTAGTCAATAGATTTCAGAGTTGAAATTAATAGTTTTAGAGGACTGCATTTTAGTCAATAGATTTCAGAGTTGAAAATAATAATTTTCTAGGACTGCATTTCAGAGTACTGCGTTTTAGTCAAAAGATTTCAGAGTTCAAAATAATAATTTTCGAGGACTGCATTTCAGAGTACTGCGTTTTAGTCAAAAGATTTCAGAGTTGAAATTAAAAATTTTCGAGGACTGCATTTCAGAGTACTGCACTTTAGTCAACCGATTTCAGAGTTGAAATTAATAATATTCGACGACTGCGTTTCAGAGTACTGCGTTTTAGTCAAAAGATTTCAGAGTTGAAAATAATAATTTTCGAGGACTGCAGTTCAGAGTACTGCGTTTTAGTCAAAAGATTTCAGAGTAGTATTTAATAATTTTCGTGGACTGTTTTTCAGAGTACTGCATTTTAGTCAACCGATTTCAGAGTTGAAATTAATAATTTTCGAGGACTGCATTTCAGAGTACTGCATTTTAGTCAAGAGATTTCAGAGTTGAAATTAAAAGTTTTCGGGGACTGCATTTCAGAGTACTGCGTTTTAGTCAAAAGATTTCAGAGTTCAAATAAAATAATTTTCGAGGACTGCATTTCAGAGTACTGCGTTTTAGTCAAAAGATTTCAGAGTTGAAATTAAAAATTTTCGAGGACTGCATTTCAGAGTACTGCACTTTAGTCAACCGATTTCAGAGTTGAAATTAATAATATTCGACGACTGCGTTTCAGAGTACTGCGTTTTAGTCAAAAGATTTCAGAGTTGAAAATAATAATTTTCGAGGACTGCAGTTCAGAGTACTGCGTTTTAGTCAAAAGATTTCAGAGTAGTATTTAATAATTTTCGTGGACTGTTTTTCAGAGTACTGCATTTTAGTCAACCGATTTCAGAGTTGAAATTAATAATTTTCGAGGACTGCATTTCAGAGTACTGCATTTTAGTCAAGAGATTTCAGAGTTGAAATTAAAAGTTTTCGGGGACTGCATTTCAGAGTACTGCGTTTTAGTCAAAAGATTTCAGAGTTCAAAATAATAATTTTCGAGGACTGCATTTCAGAGTACTGCGTTTTAGTCAAAAGATTTCAGAGTTGAAATTAAAAATTTTCGAGGACTGCATTTCAGAGTACTGCACTTTAGTCAACCGATTTCAGAGTTGAAATTAATAATATTCGACGACTGCGTTTCAGAGTACTGCGTTTTAGTCAAAAGATTTCAGAGTTGAAAATAATAATTTTCGAGGACTGCAGTTCAGAGTACTGCGTTTTAGTCAAAAGATTTCAGAGTAGTATTTAATAATTTTCGTGGACTGTTTTTCAGAGTACTGCATTTTAGTCAACCGATTTCAGAGTTGAAATTAATAATTTTCGAGGACTGCATTTCAGAGTACTGCATTTTAGTCAAGAGATTTCAGAGTTGAAATTAATAGTTTTAGAGGACTGCATTTCAGAGTACTGCATTTTAGTCAAGAGATTTCAGAGTTGAAACTCTAATTTTGTTCGACTGTATGTTAGGCAATGAATTATAGTATTGCTTTCTTATATTTGTAAATGTGAACCGAACCTGCATACTATAAATAGTAGGTTTCCTACCGTGGACTGCATTTCAGACATTCAGAGTACCTGCAGATTAGTCGACCCCATCTCTTGCACTAGCCATCTCTACAAACTATGTTCTTTGACTAGATGGCGCGTTGGACGGCAAACTTTAATATCCTTGGAAATAATTAAGTGCGCCTATGCGATAGGTGTAGGAAAGAAACAGAAACGAATTTCCGATTCTGAAGCACAAAGCTGAACTCGAAAGCAGAAAGTGTTCAATCAGTTTAAGCTTCTGTACTGCGGATTCCGCTCGTTTGCGAAGGTACCTTAACAGTAGAAATTCGTTAATTTTTTTAGTTTCTCTTAAATATGTATAAGTTTTTTAACTTTCTCTTCAGGGCGTTTCTGGTATGTCAAAAATTAAAGTTTGTCGATGGTATATGACAGTATTTTTTGGTTGGCTCAAAAGTATCGTGAAAGGCATGAAACACCCTCTCCTCATTTTCTTATATTACTTTCAGCCATTGCAAGTTTTAAGAAGCACTATTATTAAAACCGCCAGTCAAACTGTCAAACCTTCTGCATTCGTTAGTAAACTCTCACATCCTTGAATGATTTTTCTGTATGACAATTTTCAGTGAATATTTTAGTCTGCTTGTTCCCACTACCGGTACTGAATCTTAATACTTTTAATATTGTGTTGAACCTTACCTTCTAAGGGCTCCCCTTTAACATCAGGGTAATTTTTGAAGTGGTGGCTTTTAATGTAGCCTTTGGATAATGATTTTGAGTCGAGAACGTATGTTTCTTGTAAAGACATCAGTCCTTCGACCGCCAAGACGTATTCCTCCTGAACTGGTAGGTGGCCAAGGTTTTGGAAGAACTCTACCATTGATTTCAACTCTGAAATTCATGGTTGTGAACTTGTGATATAGAAAAATTATCGCTGTACGTTAAGAACAGACTTTCCATATTTGTGCACATATTAGCAGAAGTTGATGACTTCTTATCCTGGGAAGTATTGGACACTAAGGCATTATATAGTATCCATTCCTGCTAGACAAAATTGCCTATGGCAATCGTCAAAGAGGGTCGAAAGTTTCCTCCCCACTAGGAAAACTATCTAATCTACTGAAAAAAATCCCACGACGAGAGGCTGTGGCACTCAAACTGTGGGGCGTGTTCAAAACTTCTTCAGCGCCAATCGTTGAAAAGCCGTCTGGCTAGAACTCTATGGAAATCCATTACAATCCGTGGGCCTAGGACCCCACACTAGTTTGAACGGAATTTCTAGCAAACTCTATTAAAACAGCTGTTCTTGTCACCGTTTCTGATTCGTTACCTCAAACCACAGGACACACCTTAAATTTTCGTTTCTTGCCCGCTGCTGGCGCGCAAATCAGCCTGCCAGCTCAAAATGAGGGAAATGCCGTCGGTGGCGCGGTGATCGGACCTAATAAGAAGTTGGCTAACAGAGATGGTTCCGGATATGGTTAGAGTCCAATACTTCCCAGGATAAGAAGTCATAAACTTCTGATATTAGGGATTGGCCTTTCTTGAAAAATGTAACGCTAGAAAACCGATTCGTAGGAAACATTAGAAGCCTTTTTGACGGAGTAATTTAATTTATTCAGGACGTGAAAACGCGGGGAGGTAGGAGAGAATGGCCTACTGAGTGCAGAAAAAGCGGTCAATGCGAAAGGTAACTTTAAAATATTTTGGCGCAATTTGATGGCCTAAGTTTAATTTTGGTCTGATGACGTAATTTAGAATCCCAATTGTGCTATACGGCACTGCCATCGGCCTCAGTATAAGGAATTTAATTTCTTTATGAATACGGGTATAGCTGAAATCAGAAGTAAGATGAGACTGGAAGTAAAGAGCTCTAGCATAGGTAGTAGATCCTGGCACAAGTCAACAAATTAGAGGATTTTATGCCACCGCTTCCCACGCGCCTACACTAGAGAGAAAAAATTGGTCGAGTTCCAAAAACATTTCCTACCCCCTTCCCCTCAACCTAAAGCGGCCGAACACGGAAGCGGCTCCTTGAATCTAGTTCGGCCGTCTACAGCCACGAGCGTCTCACGTTTAGGAGGGAAAATTCAGAAACCGCTACTAGAGGGCCAACCGTTCTTGTGTTATCAAGAATATTCACTTTCGCCGAGTGAAGAATTTGGTTAGCTCAGTACTTCTGGTCTCATCTCACTTCTGTTCCTAGGTATATGTAGAAAATGCTTGAATTAGAGTCGTTTCTCAAGCTTACCTTGGTGAGGTTTCGTCATTAGTTTTTCTTGATCAGCAATGTCGATGGAAGATCTCCTAGTCAACAAGTAGCTGTTGATTGGATGACTCAGAAACTGATCATAGTTTGTTTCGGAATTGTTGTAAATTTTCAGAGATTTATTAATATATCTGAAACAGAAGAATCTTCATTTGGCATAACAATTGTAGATGAAGATAGGGGTTATAGCCTTGTTCACAATTAAGACCTTCTTGAAACCGTTTTGAAATTGGTGCATTTTTAATTAATAATAATCACATTTTCTAATGAAATATCTTTTGTTTCTTAAAATAATATAGCCAGACAAGTATTTTGTAATCGATTTAAAATAATAATAAAACAGTAAAGAAGTTATATCTAGTATCTCAGAGAGAAGGTATAAATTGGCCAGATTTCCAGCTTTATCTCCAGTCCAAACGTAGCCTGTCCGGAGTCAATCCCCGTCTCTAAATTACAACCAGCATCTCATTGATTCTTGAAAACTCACGTCAGCACGACGACGCGAGTGACGAAAACTACAGTCATATTTTCCCAAGGTAACTTGAGAAAATACTAATATAGGTTTGCTCACGCAGCCGGTTTCGGGGGAAGAATGTACGCGCCAGAGAGAGAAGTTTCGGTGACGTCACGCTAGACCTCCAGATACGACTCGCTTGTTTAAGCGGGCGCGCGAAGAGCAGCTCGGCTGTTTATGTTCATGATTTTGTATCAAATGATATTTTAGTTGCTGATAATTTGTGCCCCAAAATAACACCCACCATCTATACTCAATTACTAATACTGCTAATATTCAGTCCATTAACCATATAATTAATAGTAATAAAAATGTTACTAGTACCCCAATCAAATCTCAAGAATGTAATAGTGATTTTAAGAAATGCGAGGAATACGGGGTAGAATACTTTGGTGGATGGGTAGCCAAAAAGCATTATAAGGCTTACCCAGAATTAGACTTAGTGGATAAAAATAAATCTGATCACGAATATCAAAACAGAGACCTGCACGGGCCGAGTTTTTCAGGCCCGACCCAAGCCCGGCCCGGTGTTAGCATTTTGAATAAGCCCGAAACCCGGCCCGAGCCCGAGTACATAGTTGGTTTTTCGGCCCGGTCCGGCCCGGCCCGGCCCGTTACACGTAGTTCAGTTGTAATTTTTATATTTTTTTACATAAAATCAATGATTTGAATTCATATTTGCTTTAGCGTCGTGTATTTTTCATTTCTTTTGATAATTGTTCGTTACATTTGTCCTTAGAAGCTTATAATCATTTAAATTATCTTTCATTTGAACTTTGGATTAAATGAAAATCAAAATTAAGTTCGGCCCGGCCCAAATTTTGAAAAATGAGCAAAAGCCCGGCCCGGCCCGTTAATTTCGAAAATTTTAAAAGCCCGACCCGGCCCGGCCCGATACAATTTTCAAAAGTGGAAAGCCCGGCTCGGCCCGACCCGATCTTGAGCCCGGCCCGTGCAGGACTCTGTATCAAATTCCGTCCTGGACTAATTTTTTGTCATATGGAGGACTGGACTAGTCATTGCTTCCAGTTCCTTCATGGAGAAGATAAAAATTTATGAAAATATTTTTCAAACATTATTGCCAAATATGTCTTTATCCAACGAAGAAAATATTGTCAAAAATATTAGCTCAATAACATTTGAAAAGGAGACAAAATACCCTTATGATATGTCAAAACGTTTGTAAAGCTTCGAATTTTTATACGAATTAAATACCTCAACTCAATGAAAGTCACAACCCCTGAAGCAAATGATGGAAAGAGAAAAAGTTCCAAAAAAATGAGTAAAATAGTTAAATAAGCTACTAGTATTAAAAAATGTATATGAATTTTCCAAACTTTTGTGTTTTGGTGTTTTGATAAAACGAATTCTACGTAGATTAATTTCAATTCCTTACCATGTGTTTGTTAAAGCTATTAAGTTCCTAAACAAGTTCAAAAATTATAAACACTATTTTGAAAGGCATGTATATGTTTGTCAAATTTTCATCAACTTTATTTAATATCTTTTTAAATCGGGTAAATATCAGAAAATAATAATTAAGCAAACGCAAATTTATATTCTTTAAATTACCCCAGTTTAAAAGAATAATTAAATAAAGTTATAGTTTCAAAATATTAAAACGCGCGCCTTTATTCCTATGCGTTCGTTCGCGAAGCAGAGTCGCGGAGGTCTAGCGTGACGTCACGCAAGCGAGACTGCTGGAGAGAGAAAAAATTCCGTAATTCCGAACCGAGCGTGAGCACCCGTTGATATTTTCCGACTGAGGAGAGGCAGCGAAATAGCCCGGCGCCTCCTTTTATTTTGAAAGGGGGACTGGGACTATGGCGCCCGGCGAATACAAAGGCATCTTATACCTTCTCTCTGAGATACTGATATAACTTCTTGGTTAAACAAAACGCTACCTTTAATTTTATAAAACGTTTCTTAGTTTCAAAAGACGATAGCTAAGCTTAACTCTAATTTTTAAAGAAAACCAACATGTGCAATAAGAGACCAAGTGAAAACCTGGGCTTCACCCAGACAGCGATTGTTTTCAATTCCTAAATCCTAAAATATCTTCGTTCTATATTTGGACAGAGGTATAATTAAAACACACTTTGTTTCCAAAAACATTGCGTTAGGCTTTAGTGCTTCAACATTTGGAACTTTCATAAAAATTTTAAAGGGTTGTAAATTTTCCGGAAAAATAAAACGCGGAAAATTTTCCGGAAATTTTTCCGGAAAATTTCCCTCTTCGCGGAAAATTTTCCGCTAATCGGAAAAATATAAAACTAGCAGTTATGTGAGCTTTGAGTCAATTTATCTAACTATTAAAGATTTAAAACATTCTCCAGTTATTTTGCCATCTTTAGTAGATCTATTAAAGTACCACCAAATATTAGTGGTTGATTTTCCCATAATTTGTGACTTTAAACAGGGTTAACAAACTTAATAACATTAACAACATTATAGAGCTCGGCATTTTCGATCAATTATCCACAAATTGGTGGATAACCGATTATTTATAAACAAATTTGTGGATTACAATACGATTTAACATGTAAGTTCTGAGGATAATTTTCGGGTATGGATAAAGATAAAATAAAGTGGATAATTGATCGAAAATGCCGAGCTCTACAACATAACACCTCGTTTCCCATACAATGACGCAGACGATCACTATCCTTTATGCCTGATAATTTTAGTTTCACTTGGGTCTCTTAACGGTTAGGTCTCGACTCTCTAACGCCTTATACCGTCATAAGAGCAAACAGTAACCCTATGCATGCAAGCGATAGCAAATGAGTGAGCTTTTCCTATAGAGAATAGGGGTCACTAGACTCTGTGCCCTTGGACAATTTTTTACCCCTCCGAATTCACCTAAAACAAAATAGTGAATGTTTTGAAAAGAAAGGCAATTGAAAAATTTTAAAGTTTTAACTTTTTAATTGAAAAACCGGTAGCGGAAAAATACGGAAAATTTTCCGGAAAAATATAGCTCGGTCATTTTCCGGAAAATTTTCCGAGCGGAAAATTTTCCGCGGAAAATTTTCCGACTTACAACCCTAAAAATTTATATAAACTAAACAGATTAATCAAAACTGTCATTGTAGACAAAGACCGGAAAGTGTAAAAGATAAGTGTAGAAAATTTTCGCAACTAAATTAGTTGGATAGACAATAGTTAAAATGTCCTTTGCTCTAAGAATTTGACTATATCCGCGGTGAAACGACGAAAATCCAAGAGTGACTTTCTAAACTACATAAGTCGTAAGTTCCGCAGCATCAGGGTGAACCACGTAAGTCAGAGCATGCAATTAAAACTATGAAAAACAATACTTAAACTTAATTTTTCTTAATGAAAAAAAATAGGCGCCAATTATGATAATGGGGCTTTCATTTAAGACCCTTTTCAAATCTATCAAATGTATAGTTATTTTTGTAAGGGTGTAGACAAAATGGGTACGTTTGGAAAATTTCCCATGTTATTTCTATGGAGATTTTCCAGTTTTTCGTCGAAATCTGTGATTAATTTTATGGAAATGAAAACCACCCTTAGCAACTTTTTTCTTTATAGAATTAACTATTAGTTGGATCTCTTTGAAATTTTAACCACATATTGTGGGCCAGAATTTTAGTTCAACGTCAAAATTTCAAAGCAGCAAACACAATAGGAAAAAAGTTACGGCCAATCAAAGAAACCTCCTTTAGCATTAGAGGCAGTATGAAGTCTTACCTAAGATAGCTACCACTCTCATAGAATTTTTATGAATTTTACATCCATAAATTGTTGTTGGACATTTTAATAATCCTTTGTACCTTACCAAAGTGGTTCAAAACGGTTTAAAAGTGTCCTACGTGAAGGCGGCAATCGATCTTACTCCTTCAGTTGTTCTAGATTGTTCTCTATGTTTAATGTGTATTGTTTTAGTGCGGTTAGATAGGTCATTTGCATCCTCAAGAGCGCCAGCGTTTTAGGCGATGCATTTTGAGGTTTATCTAGTTTAACGTTAGAGATTTCTGCCAGGCAAAGCGTTAGAACACTCGAAACTATCATCCATTTCATTTTAGTTACAAATGAATTTTACGTACGCTTCAAAGAGGGAGTGTTGTTACGCTAGTACCGGAAACGCAATCAAATATACGCGAAAAATCTGAAACTGGGTTAATTGATGTGTCATATTGCGTTAATGTTTATCAGGAAAGCTGATCCATTTTCAGTACGTACTAACAGAAGTGAGATGAGACCAGAAGTATTAAGCTAACCAAATTCTTCACTCGGCGAAAGTGAATATTCTTGATAACACACAAACGGTTGGCCCTCTAGTAGCGGTTTCTGAATTTTCCCTCTCCAATAGGTGAGACGCTCGCAGTGGTAGACGGCCGAACTAGATTCAAGGAGCCGCGTCCGTGTTCCGCGGCTTTAGGTTAATTGAGGGGAAGGGGGGTAGGAAATGTTTTTGGAACTCGACCAATTTTTGTCTCTCTAGTTTAGGCGCGATGGAAGCGGTGGCATAAAATCCTCAAATTTTTTCACTAATGCCAGGATCTACTACCAATGCTAGAGCCCTTCACTTCTAGTCTCATCTCACTTCTGGTATTTGCTATATCCGGACCGCTTTCGCAGTTCACGGAAAGCAATATTGACTTACACTCCATTATCATCGTTAGGGTTAAGATGTACGTGGTGATCTGCTAGGGTGACGAGAAAATCCAACTTCTCAATGGCAGGGCTACCACTTCAGTGACGTCATCGTCACTCGGAGAGGTAGCAAGAACACATAACTATTGCACCCTACCATCCTCAATCGAACGGGCCCGCAGAAAAAGCGATCGTTTTTACTGTTCCCAGAAGAGCACAGGGGAAGCTGTCACCGAAGTCACTTGCCCCCTACTCCGGCATCGAAGGACAGCAACAACTGGCTGTAGTGCAACTTACGTGAATTTATTCGTAACTAAATCCTAAGAATTGGCCATTAAAACTTGGCGAATAACATTCAATTTATCTTTTATACGCTATCTTATCGAATTGAAACTTTCAAAAGAGTATAACATCAAATGTGGATGAGAGGGAAAGTATGACAATGGCCATGGAGCCAGTGTTAAAAAACGCGGACATCAAAGTTTCGCCAATAACTATTTAGTTTACTAGTGACTGATGGACTTGCAAACTCGCGACTGAAAGTAGTTCAGACATTTAAGCTCCTTGGTTTAACTATAGCCCACTCGATCACGCGCATCACGACGCAAGCTCCCCGCGCTGTAGCTAAATTACCGAGATTTGTTATAAACGTATCTAGTTTTATGTGCTCTTCTATTGCTTCGATAACTTTACTTTAATCCACATTATACCTTCAAATACCTTTAAAAACATTAGCAGCTACTCTGTCCTGACTACAAACACAAATCGAGGAAGTTCTAGCATACACAATAGCAGACGACGGTAACCGCGTAACCGCGTATTAACACAAGGCCTATTTTAAGGGAGTGAACAGGCCCAGTATAGCTACACCAATAAAACGGTCAACTACGGCGAAACTCTGATGACTCGCCACTTTTGGCCATTTTCATACTTTTCCTCTCATCCACTTTTGGTAACATTAATATGTAGAAAGCGGAATCAATTAAGTTAACGAAGGTGTGTTTCCAAGAAAACATGATTTCATCCAACCACCTTGATTAATTGAAGTAAACGATGGTGAGGCAGAATCAACAGGCGTAGAAACCAAGGTGTAATGTGAAGCGTCATACTTTTTCTTATTACGTATCTTTTGAAACTACTGATAAAAGCGAAGGTGTAGATAACGAATGTCATTAGAACAACAAGCGTTGAAAGGTAAGGTTGCGTCTGTTTTTCCTCTGATAACTAAATTTATTAGCTCTTAGGGTGGATTGAAAGCAACTAAAATTACAGAAAAATAAACGTTATACGAATTTACTAGTAAAGGACTTCATAAAGCCTTCATAAACCTCCAAGGCTTTAGTTGTAAAGGTTTCGAACGCTTTTTAGCCACATCGTAGTATACGATGTGGCTCTTAGTTTGACCCAGGCCGTCGTAGTAGTGGCCGGGGCTGTCGCTATAGTACGATGTGGCTACTATTACGAGCCCTTGGGCCGTCTTGTTTAAATTTATAAGTACGTTCTTGGTCATAACTATTACAAAAAATTCATGTTTATCCAGTTTTGATTTTGTAACGTGTTATGGCCATTTAACGCATCAGTTTCAGTGTAATTATTGTAAGAGTGACGTAGTGAAGACATTTTTAACGAAAAGGAATTACTGTGGTTTTCTTGATGCTCACTGGATTAACAATCCATATGGTTATGGATAAATACTACATATTATGGTTTTCCAACTAGGGCCAATGTAATATGTTCGGTTCACTAGCAGTTATGACGTGGCTTTAAAGTGAGGCCAAGAAGTTATATCAGTATCTCAGAGAGAAGGTATAAGATGCCTTTGTATTCGCCGGGCGCCATAGTCCCAGTCCCCCTTTCAAAATACAAGGGGGGACGTAAAAGTAGGCGCCGAGCTATTTCGCTGCCTCTCCTCAGTCGGAAAATATGACTGTAATTTTCGTCACTCGCGTCGTCGCGCTGACGTGAGTTTTCAAGAACCAATGAGATGCTGGTTGTAATTTAGAGACGGGGATTGACTCCGGACAGGCTACGTTTGGACTGGAAATAAAGCTGGAATTCTCGTCAATTTATACCTTCTCTCTGAGATACTAGATATAACTTCTTGGTGAGGCTAAAGTTTCTTTTTGTCACGTAGTATTTATAAATATATCGATGAACATACTGACTGAAATATATACCTCCCTGTGAGAAAATGTAGTGTTTATCAAGAATGGTAATTCGACTTTCTATGGACGCAGCATTGTCTATTGGTTAAAGATGATTAGATAATTCAGTTCTGTAGTCAATTTGATTCGAAATATAACTTGAATTAGTTGTATTTAGGTGCGTCTTATGTTAACGCTGGGGACGCATTTATGAACCTAAACCTAAATCATTCAAAAATTATGTTATCATCAAGATTCAGTTACACCTGGAAGTCTTATCTTAAAATAGAGAGAATGAAAAAGTTCGCTTTTTAGTCGTATAGAAAATCTCACTACGTGTGTTCTGGATAACGTAATTTTCATTTCATACGTGGCGTGGGGCTGACGCAGGTTTAAAAGATTCAATGCTATGCCGGCGAATTTTAAGAGGCGTGACGAACTTCGAAACCGACGGGTTTATTAGAAATAAAACTAAAAGTTCGGCGTGTATATTCCATTCTTTTTTTTTTCGAAATGTATATAGGCAGAAGTGAGATGAGACTAGAAGTACTGAGCTAACCAAATTCTTCACTTGGCGCAAGTGAATATTCTTGATAACACAAGAACGGTTGGCCCTCTAGTAGCGGTTTCTGAATTTCCCCTCCAAAACGTGAGACGGTCGCGGCGGTAGACGGCCGAACTAGATTCAAGGAGCCGCGTCCGTGTTCCGCCGTTTTAGGTTGAGGGGAAGGGGGTAGGAAATGTTTTTGGAACTCGACCAATTTTTTTCCCTCTAGTGTAGGCGCGATGGAAGCGGTGGCATAAAATCCTCTAATTTGTTCACTAGTGCCAGGATCTACTATCAATGCTAGAGCTCTTCACGTCTAGTCTCATCTCACTTCTGATATAGGCTATATCTTGAATGATTGATTTAGTTTAACGTATTTAATTGTTGATATTAAAGTCGGTTTATTATGAGCTATATTCTACCACAACTCCTAACAATTAACACTCACAAACAATTATTATGCTTATTATTTAGCTAAAAAGTATCTTCATTCAAAATAAAATAGGCCGGAACACGACGATAACTGGTTTGAAATCTTATCATATTCGGATCCGCTTTCCACGAAACAGCGAAGATCTCGTGAAAAGGAACGCCAGTTTAATGGGGAGGACCGACAACACTCAAACCAGGTTTGCAAATAACAGAGACGAAAATATGGAAGAAACTACAACCAAAAGTGAAACAGCGGGAAATGCTAGAGAGTCTGAAGTTACAACTAAACTTGATGAAAATCTTATGGACATAATTGGAAACATCGTGACATTAAAAGTCAAATTAAGCACCGTCAAAGAGAATCTTATTTCGACTCGGAACGAAAAAGACAAACACGTCAATAAAATCATAGAAGATCTTGATAAACTTCGACTTGAAAAGGAAAACCTTCTTGAAAAATTGCAAACGCAAAAGCAGAGAAATCATTACAGCAGCATCAGCACCAACAACGTTAACAACGGAGCCAATTCGGGATTCCAAATATTCAACATTGGAGCACCAACGCGAGATGACCGCAAGAAAAACAACCAAAATGAAAAACAGAAGGATAACTTCCCCTTTGGAGATAGAAAGCAATTTTCCAACTTCGGAAAATCATCATTTCGTGAAGACAATGACGTGGATTGGCAGCGTCAAAGAATTTCCGAAATATCGGACCAGATAACGCGTTTCAAAAAACAAATGCAAACGGTTTTGGAAAACAAAAATGTTGAAGTAACACAATTGGAAAAAGAAATTGGAAAAATAGAAAGGGATGAAGAAACGGAGATCGAGAAACTGAAAGGAATGATAAATAAACTAACTAACAAAAATGATGAAGTTGAAACTATCAGTCACAATCTATCAACAAGAAACTTCGAACTAGAAGCTGCGGTGGAAAAGGAGAACGAAACCGCGGACAAATTGCAAATGAAATTAGATGAACTGCACTCTGAAAATGGCGAATTATCCACTAGGAGTGTTGGACTAACCAATAGGATTAAAGAGCTGGAAATGAAAATAAGAAAAATTCAAACTGAGCATGAAGATGAGATTAAGGAAATGAGAGAAATAATGGAAAAACTACAAGCGGAAGTACATCAACGAACCAATCATCAAATACTTGAAGAAAACGAAACCTCGTGAGTTGTGATATTCCCGACAAAAATAAATTAACACCGTTAGTGGTGATTAGACGATAATGTAATGTTAAATGTCATAAGATTGAAAGTAGTATACGCAAAAATAAAGTATTTCTGGTATTTAAGCATCAGTCTTTTTGTGAAAGAACAAGAATACATGATAACAATAAAGGCTCTTTCAGACGATCCAACTTTTTGACTCAGCTCGATGGGTCATAAAGTTGTATCAACTTGCCCAACTTTTGAAGGGAAAAGTGAAATAAATCCTTCATATTCACACGACAAAACTTTTACCGCCAAATGGAACTTTTTAAGCGCCACCTACCTTGGCACTTACGAAATAACCCGCGAAAAAGGCTTCTGTGTCTTATCAAGAATATTCACTTTCGCCGAGAGAAGAATTTGGTTAGCTCAGTACTTCTGCAGTCTCATCTCACTTCTGATTGAGGTTATTACTAACAGATGAGACGTTATTAATAGAGAGAGACAAACAAATTAGTACGTTTATTGTTATCACCTTCTTGAATATAAGCTTTAGTTCCAAAATCAATTAATTTTAAAATAAAATTAAAGAGTTAAGAGTCATTAAGGTTTAACTAATGAAAAGTCTAGTTTGGTGACGACCTTCACCGGCAACTTCTGTTCGGTGATGTATGACTAAAGTTCAAGACGAACGCTTTCGCTTTTTCTGGATTTCTTGATGAGATCGGCGGCTTTTTCGGCGATCATGATGACTGGAGCGTTCGTATTTCCAGAAATAATTTTCGGCATAACGGAAGCGTCTACTACTCGAAGACCGCGTACTTTGTAAACTCTGCAATTAGAAATAAGAACTAGATCAACTTTGTATTAAAGTGAGAGAGAAAAAGAGAGAGAGAGAGAGAGAGAGAGAGAGAGAGAGAGAGAGAGAGAGAGAGAGAGAGAAAGAGATAGATAGAGAGAGAGTGAGTGAGAGAGAGTGAGAGAGAGTGAGAAAGAGAGAGAGGGGGGAGATAGATAGAGGGAGAGGGAGATAGATAGAGAGAGAGAAAGAGAGAGAACGAGAGAGAGAGAAAGAGAGAGAACGAGAGAGAGAGGGAGATAGATAGATAGAGAGATAGAGAGAGAAAGAGAGAGAAAGAGAGAGAACGAGAGAGATAAAGAGAGAGAGAAAGAGAGAGAACGAGAGAGAGAACGAGAGAGAGAAAGAGAGAGAGAACGAGAGAGAGCGCGAGAGAGAGATAGAGAGAGAGAGTGAGTGAGAGAGAGAGTGAGAAAGAGAGAGAGAGGGAGATAGATAGAGGGAGAGGGAGATAGATAGAGAGAGAGAAAGAGAGAGAGAACGAGAGAGAGAGGGAGATATATAGATAGAGAGATAGAGAGAGGGAGATAGATAGATAGAGAGATAGAGAGAGGGAGATAGATAGATAGAGAGAGAGAAAGAGAGAGAGAAGAGAGAGAGAACGAGAGAGAGAAAGAGAGAGAGAACGAGAGAGAGAGAGCGAGAGGGAGAGAGAGAACTAGTAGTACAGGAAAAATAGGTTTTAACCCGCAACAAATTGAAACAAAGCTGAAAATTTCAGATCTTATAGATTTTTGGGCGCTCTTTAACGTGGTGTGGTCTCCCACACTCTCCCATTGGTGGAATTTCCGCCATATTGGAAAATGGCGGACAAAATCGAGAAAACGTTTGATAACTCCGGTTCTACTTAACCGATTAACACGTAATTAGGCTTCAATTGTAGATCGCCTTCAAACACATAATTCACCTCTAAAATATTTTATCCTACAACTAACCGGAAGTTCACAATCTGACCCTGAACATTAGCCTCATAAAAAAAATGGGGATTTAAAGCATTTATGGTCTTTATTTTCAGAATACGTTTCCAAAATTAAAAATATAGTTCCTATTACTGACAAATTTTGTTTCTTTTCTGACAAGAGCTATAATGTATAGTACGGGAGAGGGTACAACAGCCTTTGTACCATCATAAAACTTAATGTTTTAATATATACCATTGTCCGCCCACACTTGTCAATATGGCTAAAGTTGAGTTAAAGCGTGTGAAACAAAGTTGACAAAACCAAGTGTATACTTTAAATGAAGATTATGGAATTGAGCTTTTGAATTAGCTTCTCTTCCACCAACAAGTGCGGCAGCAAAGCAACATTCTAATAGAGTTTATCACCAAGTTCAAACGTGGCTTGGAAGCAGCCTAAATGCTAGAGAATGGGGTTGGACACAGGTAGGATCTGAACTCAAACCAATCGTTACCACTCTACAACCTGCTCCAGCTGAGCTTCTGCAGATGATCACTCGTAAATGCAAGGAAGTCTGTGATTTGAAATGTGAATGCGGTAAAACTGGTCCAGTCTGTTCTTCAATTTGTAGACAATGCAAGGGAGTATCTTGTTCAAATGAACATAGAGATTTTGAGGCTCAACCTCAAGTAGAGGATTATGATTAAACTTAAGCTTAACCAATATTGATAAATATACTAATATACAAGTTGGTAAGCCAAAATAACCTCTCCGATACGAGACGCAATTAATAATATTAAGAAAATAATTAATAAAATATAATTGATATTAATTACTTTAGTCGTCAGTAGTTTAACGTAATTCTACTGAAGTCGTTTTAAGAAACTTAATTCCTAAAATAATTTTAAACATAGCTATTGTTGACGGTTGAATTCTAGCCTATGCCTCTTTAACAATTTTTGGAAATTTAGGGTATATAAGGCGATTGATTCACATTAAATGATAAGAAATCCGCAATTGCATGAACCTTTGGTTGAAGCCCTGCAATTGGGATGCCAGACGTTTCTTGTAACCCTAGCCGATCGCCACGCACTTCTTGACCCTAACGTTGTGAGTAGAAAGAAAACGTTTGCTCCGATTTGCCAACTGCGGACGCGGTGACCGACACACAGACAGACAGACACCCCTCCCCCACACACACGTCCAGTATAATACCTCTCCGTGACGTCATCGTCACTTAAAGAGGTAAAAATACAGTGGGAGTAAAATATTTTAGGTTTAAAACCCTCTTTGCATATATTTCGCTTGAAACCGTTTCGAAATACTCAAAAATTAGATTTTCCTTACTTTCCGGGCTGGATTGTGAACTTCCGGTTAGTTGTAGGAAACATATCTTTTGGATGAATTATGTGTTTGAAACAGGGTTGTCTGATTTAAATCAAGCGATTTTTTTAAAAAAATCATTTGATTAAAATCAAGAATATATTTTTATTTTTAAAAAATGTTTTCTAAGATTCCAAGGAGTATTTTAAGTAACTCGAGAAGAAACTTAATTAGAAAAGACCTAAAATTAAAAATAATCGTGGTTTTGGTATATTTCAATCTATGTTTTTCCCAGAACTCCAGTTTGTCTTGCTGGAAAGGCTAGGAAATGAAATAGAGGTCAAGCTAGTCTTTTTATACAAGCATTTGAATAGTAATAATATCAAATAGCTGCTTAAATGTCATGATTATTTTGCTTTTGCTTAATTTTGACTCAAAAGTTTTCATGTTGGTAATTTACTATCTATTAGTTCAATAAAAATCAAAAAAATCAAATAAATCAATTAAAATCAAAAAAATCCGATTTAAATCAAAAAAATCGATTTTTTTGATTTTTTTGAAAAAATCAAAAAAATCGCCAACCCTGGTTTGAAAGTAATCTACAATTGAAGCCTAATAACTTGTTAATCGGGTTAGTATAGAACCAGAGTTATTAAACGTTTTCTCGATTTTGGAAATGTATTCTGAATATAGAAACCATAAAATGCTTTAAATTCCCATTTTTATATGAGGCTTATCTTCAGATTCAGATTGTGAACTTCCGGTTAGTTGTAGGACAAAATATCCGAAGAGGTGCATTATGTGTTTGAAGGTGAACTACAATTGAAGCCTAATTACGTGTTAATCGGTTAAGTAGAACCGGAGTTATTGAACGTTTTCTCGATTTTGTCCGCCATTTTCCAATATGGCGGAAATTCCTCCAATGGGAGAGTGTGGGAGACCACACCACGTTAAAGAGCGCCCAAAAATCTATAAGATCTGAAATTTTCAGCTTTGTTTCAATTTGTTGCGGGTTCCCTCTATTTTTGGGCTAAAATGACTGTACTATAGGTTAGTGAAAATTTCTCGTTGAAGAGTTCATCCAAACAACGTTTACAAGTCAGTTCTTGCTACATTTTGTATAGCTTTCACTACTTCAGCCAACATTAACAATACTTAATGCCACCCCCAGCCCATGCAGCTTAATACTCTTGAGAATGTTGCGTATGTGGGCAAACGAACCAGGTAAGGTTACATATTAGAAATCTATGATCACCGATAACCAAAACTATTCTAACTCCTCGAGTTGAATTAAATGTCAAAGAGGAAAAGGTAACGTGAAAAAGTAGATCGCGGATTGATGGATCAAGGAAGCTAGAGACAGAGCAAGACATGGAACACGTCGAAAGACATCAAACTGAAAGGTTCTCATATACCCTAGTGCTTAACTACTTTTGATATGTCTTTGGTCAAAAACGGATTTATGTACTAAGAACGTCGGATCGTAGCTTTAGCCTCTAGTACCATCCTCGCATACTTTTGTGGGTGGAGTCAAAATATAAGCAGACGAAGTTTCTCAATAAAGTATGCGAGGATGGGTAGTGAATTTGCTATGTTCAACGTTCTTCTTACATAAATCCGTTTTTGCTTTGGTATAGTGCATTGTAAAATTACTTTAGTTCGTGATTGACAACGGAAGTTTCGTCCTTTTCTATGTCCCCCATTTTGCAAGTGCAAGTCGGATGGTATATGGGTTGACTGGCCACTTTAGCGATGCATTCTAGTTGTTCCAGACTTCCCTTTTCGTAGTCGCATCCTTCAAACTGTACGTCGGGCCAATATGCGCCTAGTCTTTGGAAAGGTTCCATTTTAACTAAATCCAGAACGAATTTCATGCCTGGAAAGAAATTGTAAAATGATTAAAACTGTATGAAAGACCCGAACATTTTCGCACACACTTTAGGTACGTAAAAGTAAAATTAGTAAAGGATGGTGTGTTCCAACGTTATCGGTGGATTATTTAGATTATGGCAGAAGTTTATGACCTGGTAAGTATTGGACACTAAGGCATTATATAGTATCCATCCCTGCAAGTCAAAGTTGCCTATGGCAATCGTGAAAGAGGGTCGAAAGTTTCCTCCCCACTAGGGATGGCGGTTTTCGGAAAATTCCGAAACCGGTATTTGACGATGTCAAATCCGGAATTTACCGGAATTCCGGAATTTTTTGACACTCCGAAAAATCCCGGAATCAATCCGGTTTTAATTCCGGAACCAAACCGCATTGATCCCGGAATCAATACGGTTTCAATTCCGGAATCAATACGGTTTCAATTCCGGAATCAATACGGTTTCAATTCCGGAATCAATACGGTTTCAATTCCGGAATCAATACGGTTTCAATTCCGGAATCAAACCGGTTTCAATTCTGGAATCAAACCGGCTTCAATTCCGGAATCAAACCGGCTTCAATTCCGGAATCAAACCGGCTTCAATTCCGGAATCAAACCGGCTTCAATTTCGGAATCAAAACCAAAATTACACCGACACCAAATCCGGAATTTAACCGATATCAAAACCGGAGCTATTAACATTAACTATATAGCTATAACTTACATTAGCTATATAACTAATCAAGGCAAGGAAAATAAATTTTGTTAAATTATGGACAGACAAATAGGCTAAACACCATCAGCTTTTATTGTATATTGTTGAGTTTGTTTCCCACGGTGGAATTTAGAATTTTGTTTTTATTATTTTATCACGAAAGAGAGCCAATCCGCCCCTCTTATACACCGACTTCCTAACAAAATTAAAGTTGAATGTGACGCCACGAATAGCATTACGCCAACCTCCCCCTTGTCACGGACTGTCACATATTCCGAACCCCCCCCCCTTGTCACGGACTGTCACAAATTCAGAAACTCCCCCCCCCTTTAAGAGTGTGACGCCGTTTATGGAAGGTTTCCATTTGTATTATTTGAAGAGATGAAGATTGAAGACAATAGTGGTGTGTCTTACTCTTGATTCTTGAGTAATGTTGGCTGAAAACATTCCGTATGATCCGGAATTCCGTACAAACCGGTATTCCGTATGATCCGGAATTCCGTTCAAACCGGTATTCCGTATGATCCGGAATTCCGTTCAAACCGGTATTCCGTATGATCCGGAATTCCGTTCAAACCGGTATTCCGTATGATCCGGAATTCCGTACAAACCGGTATCCCGTATGATCCGGAATTCCGTACAAACCGGTATCCCGTATGATCCGGAATTCCGTACAAACCGGTATTCCGTATGATACGGAATTCCGGTTTTCAACTTGGAAAATTCCGTACCGGAATTTTTCGGAAAATTCCGGATATGTTCCGGAATTCCGGAAATTTTGCCATCCCTACTCCCCACTAGGAAAACTATCTAATCTACTGAAAAAAATCCCACGCCGAGAGGCTGTGGCACTCAAACTTTGGGGCGTGTTCAAAACTTCTTCAGCGCCAATCGTTGAAAAGCCGTTTGTCTAGAACTCTACGAAAATCCATTACAATCCGTGGGCCTAGGACCCCACACTAGTTTAACCGGAATTTCTAGCACACTCTATTAAACAGCTGTTCTTGTCACCGTTTCTGATTCGTTACCTCAAACCACAGGACACACCTTAAAGTTTCGTTTCTTGCCCGCTGCTGGCTCGCAAATCAGCCTGCCAACTCGAAATGAAGGAAATGCCGTAGGTGGCGCGGTGATCGGACCTAATGAGAAATTGGCTAACAGAGATGGTTCCGGATATGGTTAGAGTCCAATACTTCCCAGGATAAGAAGTCATAAACTTCTGGTTTCGGGCATGGGCCATCCAACTCTAGAACCATGTTAATAATTGGTGCTCCTACCAATTGAAACTCTCTGACATTTTGAAAAATTGTATGTTGGGTGCTAACACTACTCGGAAACACACCTGCATAATAGTGTCTCAAAGTAGTCAAAACCTAAATTTTCAAATTTAGTGATGAGGAATGGAAATATTTTGAGAATATGATGCATATTATTACGAACTAAATTGAATCATAAGTTTATAAGTGATATGTTCTATAAGTATGTCAGTACCCATACTTCGTAATGTTAGAGGCTTAATGAGAGCTAGTTCAAGAACGACGTGAGAATTGACTACACTCGGTTTTGCAGTCCATCCTCCTCTTTAGTCTGTACTAAGCCTTTGACAGCACCTCACTCACCAGGCGTCGCTTTACGAGAATCTATGACGTTTCACCTACGTCACTTCATGACAAGCTCTCATTAACGAGTGACACACTTATGGAACATATCTTATAAACTTATGATTGAATGTATAATGCCATGTAGTTTAGAAATATAAGGGTTTAATTGCTAGAAGATTGACTTTTTAGTTTTTCACTCTAACGGAAACTAAATAAGAAGTGGAACTTGGTATTAGGCGACTTTTTGGTCGTAAGCCATTGTCTTGCAATTTATTTTAACTTGTAGGAAAACCACAAAACAAGCAAAGAACATGAATTTCAATCTGGGTAACCTGTAGCTTAAGATATTTGAAACAGGATTTTAGTGAAGTTTTGACTGCGTTCAGCGAGAAAAACGGCGATCACAAAGACCTACAACTTATTACAAAACCATAAGAAAATAATATATAGCTCTCTATAAGTATGAAACGTAGTACATTTTCATGCTACAGCATTTGCTTCCAAGTTTGACGCGCTCACGCTTTTACGCCCCGTGGGAGGAGTTTCGGTACTACGAGTAAAAGGGGGCGAAACCGCCTCCGCCACCTAAGGTGTCCGCGAAAGGCACGATGGGCCGAGGAAATATGGCCGCGCCCGTAGAGATTCAAGATACTCCTTACGTCCTCGTACCAGTATTGGCGCTAGCCTCGGTTGTCAAAATCTCGCGCCATCTATTAATATATTATGATATTTTTGATATGTACTTAATCAGTTATAATTACCATAATAATAACTTCTAGACCTTTAACTATTTAATTACCATATAAAATTTGAAAATTTTCTATACAAATATTTCATCTTTTTACGCCAAAAACTCTTAATAGGTGGCATTAGAAACTTTTTACAAATGTCAATGGAAGAAAATGCTGTTTACATGATTGAGAGTTTCATACTTATAGGGAGCTGTATATTATTTTCTTATGATATAACCTGTCTCTTGGAAATGTGCATAGCCATTGTAAAATAACCAAATTTGTGCCCGAACAATTTTAGAAATCACCTGCTTTATTATTGTTGCTGTTTGGAAGAATTAAAATGATGAAGTTTTAATCAATACCTGCAGCAACTCGTCGAAAGTCATCTGGATCACTAAAAAACTTAGGGTCAATCAAGGGAGCATCATAAGGATTGGAAGATGCTAAAGTAACGGCACCCCGGCTCTTAGGACGCATCAGTGATACGTTAATAACAAACCCATCTCCAGTACCATAAGAACGGAAGGTTTTCAATAGCTGAAACGGAAAATAATTCCAGCGTTTTAGTGATCTATACCATAAATTTATAAACATTAAGTTTCTATGTCTAAATGGGATCTACACCAGAGAGAATTTATAATAGGGAGTGGAAACTGAGGAATATTATGTAGCTCAAAAATCACGTGATCAACAAAACTGGCCAGGTCTATTTCCGGTACTATTTTTTGTGGCCCCTCCCTCTAGGGTGGGTCTAGAATGTTGCGGGAGGGTCTAGGGGAGATGGACACTACCTTTTTAGGGAAAGGGAAACATCTGACTTAAAATAACTCCAAATGGCGCCAGTCGCACTCGAATTCGCCAACCCTTATTGGGTAATTGTACAACCAACAGTGATTGAAGGCAAACTTTAAAAATTAAAGGAGAGTCATGTGACCGGAAATTTACCTGGCCAGTTTTAGCGTCGCAACCTACTTGTTTGAGCTACATTGTATTTAGCACTGTCAAGGGCAAGAGCTTCCACTCCCTATTATAAATTCTCTCTGTCTACACAGAACTAGTCTGCCCCCCCCCCAACTGGGGCCTATAATCCGTCTCACCCTAACCTGGTAATAAATTACATGAGACACTAAAAAACTCCCTGATTACCGGCGAGGTTTTTATTCAGTAATTTTCTCTCACAAAATGTCTATACGCTTAAAAACCTTCCATTTGTGCTCACTGGTAAAATCGAGTTTGACTTTTGCACGGTTTTTTCTGGGATTTAAAGATTTTTTCAAGAATTTGGATTAACGGTTTTACCTAAATTCGTTTACATTTTAGATTTCCAAATTTCTACTCGGGTTTTAAGATTTTTCATCGTATTTTCGAATATTTTTAAAAACGTTCTTTTCAAAATCCAAAACTATGGCTGGTTTTTGGCAAAAATTCATTATTTTCCGGATTTAAAATTGTGTTTAAGAAGTTAAGATTTGCATATTTTCTTAAATTTACTGTTTTTAGCCATATCGTAGTATACGATAGGCTCTTAGTTTGACCCGAGCCGTAGTAACAGTAGTGGTCGGAGTTTTCGCTTTCGTTATCGCCAGATTTTAGTTTAAAATGAACTTTATATTACCACAACCCACCCATAGGGGTAACTGGGCTCGGTTAGAGATTTAATTTTAATTTAAATTTTTTCAGGTCAGACCCGGTAATCGAACCCGGGTCGCTGGCGTAGTAGACAAACATTCTACCATTGAACCATAGAGACTTGATGGAAACCCCGAGTTTTTTATAATTTATTTTTACCTCTAAAATGTCGGGGTGATGTGGGGTGGGGTACCTCTTAATCTGTGGGGTCGGATACTTTTGAATTTTTATCTGTGGGGTCGGATACTTATGAATTTGTATGTTTGGGGTTTTTATATTTATTTTCTTTTTATTTATGTGTTAATTAAATAGATAACGAATTTCACCGTTTCCTACCGCGCTCCTCATGTGTTTCGTTCTCGTTCGGTAGCTATCGTCATCTATGTTATGTTTGACTGGAACGTTTTGGCGGTTAATTCAAATGTGGGTTTAGATAGAGCTAACATAGTGTTAAATGAGCGTTATGCATTTGATCATTTTAGCATTGCTAAAGGTAATTCGAGGGGATAATCACTAAAATGCGTAATCACTATAACTAAACTTTCTCTTTCAAAAGTTTCTGGGCATAAGTCCTTGTTAGAAATTTATAAGATGCGATAAGTGTGCATCGGCATAAGTCAATGTTCTAAACTCATCGAGGGGACTATCACTAAAACTATCTGTTCTTCGATTCGCCGGAGTATTAGAATTACAGCATAAGTAAATTTATACGGTTATAATTTTATCACTGTTTAGAGTAGGGAATCGAGGGCTATTCACTCTGATTTTATGCACGGTACATCATTTAAGCATTGAAAAAGATAGCGCTATTCACTCATTAGGGTAAGGTATAGAGGGGTTTTCCACTCATTAGGGTAGGGTATAGAGGGGCTATTCACTCGTACGATATGGCTACTATTACGAGCCCTTGGGCCGTCTTGTTTTATGGATTTTCTAAAGTCTTACAGACGATTTCGTGATTTATTTTCAAATCCAAATTCTTTTTAAGATTTTTTTCTTCAAGATTTTCTTGAGAATGTAATTGATTTACAGGAACTTCAAGCCCCGATCAGTAAAAGTCCTGCCTGACCGAAAATCAATGATCATTCCAAACCACTTTATCGAGGAAGTTAACTTTAATATATAAAATGGGACAAATCTCATTTAATAAATATAGCATTACGCAAATTGCAAGTGTCATACTTGTTATTAAGTTTGTTTTTTATCAATTGTTTTCTTGCTAAGTTGGCAATTTACCATGGTAAATTTAAGATGGTTTTCGGCGGTATTTCATAAATTATCGGTAATAAATTTCAGACTCAGACCTCTAATTTAGGATAACTTAAATGTCATTCGCATTTTCACTGCGAACAATACCTATTTCCATTAGCCTAAAGATATCCCCGTTAAGTTTCCTTCAACACGGATATGAAATATGCTATTTGTAAAGTACCTTTTCTCCGGGACTCAACATCTTTTCAGTAAAACTTCCTTGTGACAATACTGGAGCAGTTAAAAGATATAATTGAACATCAGGCCAAGCGCTCTTAGCTTCTTTGGGGTCAGAGAATATAAAACCGTGCGCCTCAACACCAATGGAAACAAATTCACCTGAACATGAAAATGGAATAATTAATTAAAGAATTGACACAGTAATATAAAATTAATAATTTTTTCTTATTTAAAAAAATTGTATGAATAACTAAAACTAGGACGGATTGCCACTTTTAAACACCACTTTGAACGAGAAAGGGCGTTTAATACGTTAATAAACAAACCGTTGCGAGTCTTGCCAGAAGTGAGATGAGACTAGAAGTGAAGGGCTCTAGCATTGAAAGTAGACCCTGGCATTAGTGAACAAATTTGAGGATTTTATGCCACCGCTTCCATCGCGCTAAAACTAGAGAAAAAAAATTGGACGAGTTCCAAAAACATTTCCTACCCCCTTCCCCTCAACCTAAAACGGCGGAACACGGACGCGGCTCCTTGAATCTAGTTCGGCTGTCTACCGCCACGAGCGTCTCACGTTTTGGAGGGAAAACTCAGAAACCGCTACCAGAGGGCCAACCGTTGGTGTATTATCAAAAATATTCACTTTCGCCGAGTGAAGAATTTGGTTAGCTCAGTACTTCTGCAGTCTCATCTCACTTCTGGTCTTACTAAATTATAATTCGGTTTGCTTTATAGATAAAATTATTCTTTATATAACGTTACCAAATATTCCAGGCCTCGAGTAAATAAGTTAAGAAAAGTATTAATTTTAGAGCCACTCATTTTAAATAACTAATCCAATTTATGGTTTAAATTTCCACGTACCCTTTCCGGTCTTTAAAAATTCTTCAAGTTTGATAGGATTCGAGAGTACATCTTCATAAGGGGTGGCGACATTGGAAGTGTTCGTTTTAAACTCGAGTGCCGTGACCATGATATGATCCTCGAGGTTCTTTCCAACTCCAGGTAAATCTACCAGAACAGGGATCTGGAAAAAATTCGCCAATAAGGTCCGTGGATTGGAAATTTCTAGAATTAAGGGTAAATACAGAATTTTAGGTATCAAGAGCTCATAGGGATGAACCGATTCGAAAGAGGTAGACCATACAATGCCATGATAAAGATAGAGAGGGACACTAGTTGCGTTAATTGGCATTTTTTAGGATTTCCCACTCTTCGAGTAGCGAAAGAGAAAATGATCTCACCAGAAGTATATAATACTTCTCTTCGAGAGAAGTGTACCACAAAGCGGGGTAAGTGTAACGTCATTCTTCCCAACATCCCTTAACATTTGGAGCAAGGTTACTAAACCGAATCACATACACGATAAATAGTTCCCTCATCATTACTCTATTAGCGTTTAAATATTTGGCAAGACGCGCTCGTGCATTTCTGTCCCACGTCAAGACGAGGTTTGTGGGTTCATTGCTGGGGATTTAGTGACAAACAATTATAGAATTCACCTTACGGTGCGATGCCCATTTGTAATTTGATGAGCGGGGAAGAAAACTAAAAGGGGGAGCCTGGGAAGAATGACGTTACATAACTAAAGCATTAAGAGGATACTGAGTGTCATCCTTCTACTACTATCCCCTTCTGATCTCACTCAAGGATTTATCAAATAAACAAAAACTCCTTTGGAATTTCTTAACCCATGTTACTCCACTTCTTTTCGCTTGAATTAAAGGGGCTCACCGGCGCTGTTGGGGGGAGACCGCCCTTAGTTCAGTGGGAAAACACCCAGCTCTTTGGCCATAAGGAATGGCGCCACCGTCGCGGTGGGCGGGTAAGCAATATGCTAACCAACAGTTTGACCCACCTTCATCCCAACAGCTCCGGCCAGCCCCATTAAAGTTACCAAGACTACAAACTCTTCTCAGCTGATACCTGACTGACTAGCAGTAGATTTCATCGACGTTATTTTGGCATTGTAAGATGCCTCAAGAGTATGACGAAAGATAAAGCGCAATAACTTCATCACACCATTGCTTGCTTTAAAGCAAGTTTCTACATCACAAGCTTCTATTTATTGCCACTACGTGTCGTCGAATCTTAGGGGCAGTAAAAGAACACGCGCAATGACGGTACCATTACAGACGGATATCCTTGCTCATGGGTTAAATAATTGGTCTAGTACGGGCTGACAGTTCTGCTGAACCCATCTTTGTAAACCACAGTTCTCTAAAAGGCCGACTTCCAACGAAAAGGGTGTAACGAGAAAATATGTAACTCTCTATTTTTAACTAGTTTGTTCCAGCTATTCTCCTCATTACAAAAACTATAGTTGGCCGGGCACTCGCTAACCTTTCACTATTGGGGTTGCGAGAAATAATCTTTGTCTAGGGGATTTTATCATGTACAGTCTATTACTTTGTCTAGGGGTATATGTGATTAAGTAAGGATACGAACTCTTTGAGAGTGGCCAATAGAACAATTTAATGAAAACACTTTTAACACTAATAAATAATAAACAATTAAATCCTAACACTAAGCTGTGAGGCCTCTTAACGATCCCTTACTAAAAAACTAAAATAACTTAAATACTAAACAATTAAACTAGAACTAACAAACAATTGATTACTAACATACAATTAATTACTAACATTGTTGTTACAATGTTACAAGCTCTATTTCCAACGTTTGATTCTTAAAACAGTTAATTAGTTAGATTTGTACTTATCAGTTTTCCATTAGGGTAGGAACGTAGATTTCTTCTGGTTTCCAACTCGCACTTTCTTCCGGCCGGTTGACGCGCACACCATTTAATTATTTTTACCGCGCACACCATTTAATTACTTTACCGCGCACACGCTGATGACTACTATTGACGCGGATACGCTGGTTCTCGACTACGGGCTTTCTTACTGCCGTCTATCTACGCGGCACGCCGTAACTTTACTTGGTACTGCCTGTGGTCGTGACTAATGACCAGGCACGCTGACGTTGGACTGCAAGACAGGGTACGCCGGGGACCTTAACTCTAGGAGCGGCACGGCTGGAGTTTGGTAACGTCGCTGGAACCATTGGCGACGACAGGGCGGGAAAATGAAGGCGCCGCAGAATTAGCAATCTGGTTCGGCATGGGCCTCTCGCACTTGCATCAGATGCCCTCGTGGGTCCAGCTTCAGTATCTCGTCCTCGTGGTGGTAAACATCGGTCCGGTGGCTCCCTTGTCAGCTTTATACCAAGTGTGTCTAACAATCGCCTTCTTCACCCTTTTATAGAATTTAGCTGTCTTGTAGCGCACCAATCAGAGAAGGTATCGTTTGTCCCTTCTTGACCAATCGTTGGTCGTTTCTCGTGGACGGGTTGCGATGGTGTTTTTCAAGTTCATTCCTTCGAGTGGGTTTTAAATATTTTCCTCAACTCTCGCGAACTGGTGGAAATGTTTTTGGTTCGTGCACCTGTTTATACTTTTTGAAGTTTATATCTTAGGTGTTTACAAATCTTATAGGTCATACAGTAGAATGGTTAGAAGATACAATGGTTAAGAGATACTTTCAAAATACACAATACTATGGCTTGGCCAGCCTCAAAAGAGTTTTTATTATTTTCTTAAACTTGGAGATGGGGAACGGGTATACCAAACAAAGTTTCTCGACCCCACCAATGCTTGGGTTATCTTAGTAAGCCCAACTAACCAGAACTAAGGTGACCGTGCACTGACACCTGCGTTTAGTAACTAGTTTTTCCCTGACCAGCAGGAGAAAAGGGGGGTTTCGAAAACAACCATGTCATCCGGAGGGTCAAGGGTTCAACAACTATAGGTTGCCTAAATAATGCCTTACAAGGGTGTTAGCGAAATGAAAAGCGAGCATCGAGACGACCAATAGGGCGATCGTTCCGATTTTTGTATCCCCGCTGTGGCAAAAGTTGGAAGGGTGCTAGTGAACTGAAAGCCCTGCAATGCGGTTTAGCGAACTGAAGATAAACAATAGAAAACTATTATTTTAAGTGCCTGTGCGCTTTTACCTTAGCGGTCGTTAATTGGTGGTAATTGTTTCGTTCAATAAAGTATTAACTTAGCGCCTTATACCGCAAATTTATATAAAAACCTTATGGAAGCGTTTCGGGAAGTATTGTCTATGACCTTCAACATGAGTTAATAATATGTTAGCTCCCTATAAGTCACTCAGGCAATTCATTTTTATGCTCCAGCGTTTTCTCCCGCGCCGCCGGCTTCCCAACTATATGCGACGCTCTGCGGCCGCCACATGAACGACAATCTTATTTACTCTTCCTTCCGGTTTTTCCCCGGAAGCGCGTGTAGTGGAAGCTAGCCAATGATATCGGAGCTATTTAAGCAGCCGAATATTTCGCTCAGTAGCCTCGGTTAAAAAACAGTCAGAAAAAGAGATCAATGGATTGGATTTAGCTCAGTTGTATAATTTTCTGGTGTCAAGTCACAATAACAACTCTTATGTTTAGAATTCTTTATCAATTTCGGCAAATTGCATTGAGTTCCTGCATTTTTTTGTCTCAGTACTGACAAAAACGCCATGATTAACTGTTAAATTGTTAAAACATAAACATTCACGACTAAACACTCCCTTGGTGAAAAAGCAGCCGGCGACTCGAGGTTGAGGAGCCGTACGAGCGAGATTTTTTTTCGACAAGAGAGAGCGCAACATTCGGATGTTTTTCCCGCGCGGGCGAAATGAGAAGAAATCGCTGGATACATTACGCCTATGGAGCCTGACTAACTTATAGGGAGCTAACATATTATTAACTCATGACGATACCCAAGAGTCAACTAACCACCTTCGACTTTTTACCTCTCCGTGTGACGTAGTCCAGGAGAGGTTCTGTAACGGCCGTGTCTGTCTGTGTGTGTGTGTGTGTCTGTCTGTGTGTCTGTCTGTCCGTTGTTACACCCACGTGACCGCGTTCGCAGTTTGCGTATCGGAGCAAACGTGTTCCCAATTTCCGGACCGCATTGACAGTTCACAGAAATTTGGAAAATTGTATTTCTCTGCGTTGGCTACTCTATACTTGAGTTCTCACACCACCATGTTTGGTCTTCGTCCATCCCACATGGACAGAAGTCTGGTATTTTTCTGCCTTCCAACACCACCCACCATCTTCTGTTCTTTGTCAATCCCACATTGACACCAGTCTGCACTTACACTGGCTTCTAACAACACCACCATCCACTGGTCTTCCGTCTATTCCACATAGACACCAATCTGTATCATTGGCTTCTACTCCATTATCATCGTTTGGTTTTAGGATATACGCGGCGATCAGCTAGGGTTACGAGAAACGTCTAGCCTCCCTAAGGTGGGATCGACCACCGAAGGTTTTCGCAATTGCGCTTTTTCCTTACTATTATAATGGAAACGATTTCTATATATACCCCAAAATTTGAAGAAAGCGGCAAGAGGGGTACCTTTCACTTTAAACGTCAATATTAGCAATGTTTGAGATGATAAAATGTATAACTTTATTTTAAACGATTTAACTATTATTAATGTTAATTATTGAAGATTAAAATAACTAAAAATAATTATATTTATTTAAATATTAAAGATAAACCTCTCGTGCAAAGAGAGAGATTATCATTGCCTCCTATATCTACCAAGGCCCGTGCATGCGATATATTTCCTTCATTGCCTCCTATGTCTATCAAGGCCCGTGCATTGTGGTATATTTCATTCATGGCCTCCTATATCTACCGAGGCCCGTGAATTGTGATATATTTCATTCATTGCCTCCTATATCTATCAAGGCCCGTGCATTGCGATATATTTTTCGAAACAACAATAAAAATGGGAACCTCCTCTCAGAAACATAATAATTTCTTTCCTCTGTATATGAAATGAAAATATGGATAATATTGCGCTCCTTCTTTAATGGTATGAATCCTTGCCTGTCTATTAATATTTTACGTAAGAGTAATACCAGGAGCAGATGACAAAGGAGTCTCGGACGCTAGCTTCCATAATGTAGATGGCAATGGGATCCGCGAACGTCACGACTATTAACCAAAATCATTACGCCAGTGCCACCTCTCGCAGGAAATTAGAGCTTTATTTTCCAACCAATAGCGTGGCTGCAAAGTCTCGAAAGGAGATCTGGGAAATCACGTCTGGAGCCTCTCTTTAAAAATACGTATCCTCTGCTTATAATTAGCCTAGGCTTAACGAGTATTAGAGTTAAAAAATGGATTTCAACGGCTTTTTAATCTATTTTTTAGACTAAAATTGATAATGTAAAGCAAAGCGAGTAACGTATGTACACTATTAAAAAACTAAAATGTGTTTCAGTGCCAATTTTTTCTAAATTTCTTCTTGAATTAAATGATAGCTACAAGAGGTTGGGAAAAGAAATCACTCACGATCTTTTAAACCCCAAAAAGTAAGAGACAGTGATTTCGTTTCCAACCTCTTGTAGCAGTCAATTAATTCAAAAGAAATACGGAATATTTTGGCCCTAAAACACATATATAACATTGTGTTTCGGCATCTTTTAAAACCTTGCTTTTATCTTTGGAAATCCGAGCCCAATCATTCCAGTGGGCACAAATTGTTAATTAAGCCTTGGGTTTCTCTGCTAGTTTGGACTTAATTTGACTATTTAGTAGGTTTAAAGTCACAAAATGTAGTCTTTTCTTTTATCTTAATACCTACGGTTACAGCTGTTTGAATAAAGTAATTATATTGTGTAAATTTATGTCGCGATCGGATAAGACGAACCTCAGTTGCCACCGTTAGTCCGTTATTACAAAAAAAATTCCCAGCAGACTTTGGTGCCAGATATAATCCACCAAAAGCATCGTCTGCTATAATGTCTGATAGCGCCTCTATGGCAAACGATACCGCTACAGCTGTGACGTACGCGGGTCCCATTGCCCTCTATATTGTGGAAGCTAGCGTCCGAGACTCCTTTGTCATCTAGTCCTGGTAATACGTTTTTAGCGAAGTGTAGAGAGGATAAACATAAGCGAGATTGTTTAGGGAAAAAAATACTGCTTCCACTAATGGGTTTATACTCCTTGTTACTGTGGTATAGAGTAATCATTATAAAAGCTTAAAAAATTACGAGAGGATAGACCTTTTTTATCCTCTTGTTTTATTCTTAATAAGAATATAAAACATTTATTTTGTATCAAAAATATTTTTACCTCTCCGAGTGACGTATGTCACGGAGAGGTTCTAATTTCGACGTGTGTGTGTGTCTGTCTGTGTGTTTGTCTGTTGTTACACCCACGTGACCGCGTTCGCAGTTTCCAAATTGGAGCAAACGTGTTCGCCATTTCCGAACTGCTTTCACAGTCACGGAAATGGCTCCTTTACTTGAGTTCTCACACCACCATCTTCTCGTCTTTGTCCATCCCACACGGACACCAGTCTGTACTTACTGGCTTCTAATCACCACCATCTTTTGGTCTTCGTCCATCCCACATGGACACCAGTCTGTATTCATTGGCTTCTAATCACCACCATCTTCGGGTCTTCGTCCATTCCACTTGGACACCAGTCTGTACATACTGGCTTCTAATCTCCACTATCTTTTGGTCTTCGTCCATCCCACATGGACACCAGTCTGTACATACTGGCTTCTAATCACCACCATCTTCTGGTCTTCGTCCATCCCACTTGGACACCAGTCTGTACATACTGGCTTCTAAACACCACCATCTACTGGTCTTCCGTCTATTCCACATAGACACCAATCTGTCTTATTGGCTTCTAACTCCATAGTCATCGTTTGGTTTAAGACATTCGCGGCGATCAGCTAGGGTTACGAGAAACGTCTAGCCTCCCTAGGGTGGGTTGTCCACCAAAGGTTTTCGCAATTGCGGTTGTTCTTGCTTTTAGCTGTAGTTCGACACCCTTATATACTACCTATTTGAGTAAGGTAATGCAACCGGCGTATGCTTCATTTCAAACGCCAAAATTAGTCAAGTCTCTCAAGAATGTCTAATTGTTCTTTATCAACGCGATGTAACGCTCTATAAGGCGAACAACTAACGAAGAAAATATTTAATATTAATTATATTTATTTTAATATTTAAGATAATCTAGTTTCTCAACTCAAAATTAAAACGGAAAGAGTTAAAAAGCAGCCTATGTTTTAGTCTGTGTGTGTCCGTCCGTTAGTGCACCGCGTTAGCAGTTCGCTTTGTTTTGTGGAAAGAAATCCTACAAAACCTTAATATTTGGTTTTCTCATAATATATTATTAATATATGGAAATATTTTTCGTAATTTCGATGCCTTTAGTGGTTTTGTAGCTATAAAGCTCTGTTTCATTCTGATATCCCAAGAATATTTTTTATTATTATTATTTGAAATCGATGTTTATATATTACTTAAGCTATACTACATCTGTTTATAGCATAATTCTTTCTAAAGTGATTTCAAGAAGAACGCAACTATATTGGGCAAATGAACTTTTATTTGTCATTAGGCCTAGTGAACCAAAAAGTAAACGCTTGGGTTTGGTTTTCGTTTCTGTAATGCAGAGACATTAACGGTTCAGAGTGAGCCGAAAGTTAAATACACTTTTAAATAATTAGGCTTAGACTTTATAATCATGGTGGAAATCTGGGCCGCGTTCAGCAGAGCTCAGCGCTGTCAGGCGCTGTTAGCAGTGTCATCCAGAACGGGATTTTGTTATTGAATTTTGACGTCACGGTGCTCAGTGAGCCAGCGCGGTCTTCAAGGAAAATAGTCGGGTTTTTGGATAACGTGACGTAAAACGCGTAGTTCTCAGCTTGGCGAAAAAGCATGGAGGAATTAATACAAATAGCTCTTGCTGATTCTGATGGGACTATAGCTATTTAATTGGCGTGAAACAAGTTGATCACGCGAGAGCGGCGAGAAGTTTAAGAGACATGTTAGTTTCTATGTTTAATTATAAAAGTTGTTCTTATCTATCTCCATAAATATGTTATCATACAATTTTTGTTAAGCCTTTGTACCTTGCACGCTTTATTGCGCTAGCTTCATTTTTAAAAGACCGATGACCGGAGAAAAGCTATGACGACAGATCTCACCAGAAAACGTTTTCCAAAATCCGCTGTCTTTTTTGGTGAGCTCTGCTGAACGCAGCCCAGATCAGTGAAAGGTCTGATCGTAATCGGATTATAGCTTCGTGTGTTCATGCTTTTTATGGTGCGCATTTACCTTCAGTGTGTGTAGCCACAAATTAGCTTTGGTGTTATGTAACTTTAATCTTCATGTTGACAAACTAAGAAAATTGTTGAGGTGAAAGGAGAGGATAGTGTTTACATGGCAACCCTGTTGTGAATATGGCTTTGAACATAGAGGGTATACAGTTGAGGAGTAGCAAATTGGGCCTTTACAAATACGTAAAGGTAATATCCCTCCAAAGTTTTATCTCTTCATTTCCCGTTTTTCCCCCATCGGATGATTTTAATGTGTACAAGTATATCCTTATTGGATGTAAAATGTCGTCTGATTTACAGTATATTTGCTATGCTTTGTATACTGCTTTAATATTTCATAAATTTTAACTTCAGTATTTGTTCATAAAAAAAAGAAACATTTCCATAACTGGGTAAATAAGTTTGTAGGTAGTCCTTCTCTTGACTCGGAGAGGTAATATTTTGGTTTTCCCAACTTGTTACTGTTGTTATTTTATCTATATCTATATAAATCAAAGTCCTGACTGACTGACTGACTGACTGACTGATAGGCTGACTGATAATCAACGCCCAGCCCAAACCGCTTGCCTTAGAAGGCTGAAAATTTGCAGGAACGTTACTCATAAGTAGTAGGCGCGTACTAAGAAAGGTTTTTCCAATCAGCCGCCATCTTAAAAAATGGCGCCCAGAAATGTAAAAAATCTTTTCTATGCAACAACGTCCGCGCGTTTCAACCGATTTCGCATATATTAAGTACACTGGTTTCCTTTAACCTATAGACGGACTGAATGGTCTTTCGGGTTCGATTTGTCGCCATCTTTTTAAATGGCGGCCAGAAATTTAAAAACCCTTCTTTATGGAATAATGTCCGCGTGAAAAGTAATCGAAAAAATGCATCTCTAGGGGCTGACGGGCAATGCCGAGGGCCTTCGCTCCAAAATTGGTCATCAGTTAAATCTGCCCATTCTTTGTATCATTTTGATGGAAGTTCTTATTATACGCCAGCGACGCCGCGGGTAACAGCTAGTCAAATATAAGCCGATAAAATAATTTTTTCGGGAAATTTCATTCTGCTTTCATATCTGTCAACCACTGACAAACGATGCCAATTGTGAACTTCAACTTACATTGAGCGCGTCAAGTTCCTCCTTAGGTCCAATTCCAGAGAGCATGAGCAGTTGAGGGGTATTTATGGCACCGGCAGACAAAACTATTTCACGCTTGGCGTAGACGATGGATCTCTGACCCTTGTAGTCAAATTCCACTCCGGTAGCTCGTTTATCCGAGTCAAGAACTATCTTGGTTACGTGAGCGTTTGTCAGAACATCGAAGTTTTTGCTTTGACTCGCGGGTCCCAAATATGCGGCGGATGTGCTGCACCGCAGCCCGTTTCTGACATTCATTTGGATCCGAGAAAAACCTGAACATTCGATTTGTAAAATAGTGCAAATTAACTCAGAAGCGTCTTAATTAAGTTATTAAATTACAATCAGATTATAACCAGAAGGGAATAAGAGAGAAGGGAGACATTAGAGCCTGCTTTGGTAACGAGAGTCCGACCAACCTCAAGAAAACCGCGAAAACTTTGGGCAAGATCACAGCTTTTAACCAATTTACTGCAAAAATAGTTCTTTAAGTTCTCCGCGGTATCAGGCGGCCTATTTGTCTGCTAGATTTTCATTCTCCAAAGGCTTAGGGCTGTCCATGTTTCGTCCATTTTTATCTCCTTCAATGTAAAGTTGTAAACAAAACTACTTTTTATTCGTCAACCGAGACGTCACCTTCTTATGTGACGTCACAGCTTAGGCAGAAGTTAGATAGCCAATCAGTGAAGGGTAGTTGATTTGAGGTTAGTAAGACTGTTGTTACGAGTGTAAAGCATTATGGAGATATAAAGTGTGTCCCTTCTCTCTTATTCCCTTCTGGTTAAACTACATATTCAAGGTTTAAAGACAGGCAAGACTTTTTTCTAACTTTAAAATCGCGTGTAATCGCGTCTGGATGAGCGAGTTTAACTCTAACCCTTTAATCTAAAGATACCACTAGCGCTATCTCAATAGACAATTTTGGGGCTTGCCCGTAGCCCCAATTTATCACTAACGGATCTTCACCATTATGGGGCGAGCACATTTATTATGGGAAATACAGAACAAAAAATTGGCTTTTGTTAACACTTCGATTTGGTATGGACCAGCACCGAAGATGTGTCATCGCATTCAAGAGTTTAAACCATCTCATCTACTAGGGATTTGGCAAAAAACTAATATATTCTATGAGAGCGGTAGTTCTCTTAGATAAGACTTCATACTGACTTTAATGTATAAGGATGGTTTTTTGATCGGATATAACTTTTTTTGTATTGTATTAACTGCTTTGAAAAAATTCCACAGAACTACAATTCGGACCCTGAATAAGTGGTTAAAATTTCAAAAAGATTCATTTAATAGTTTATTTTATAAAAATAAAGTTGCTAAGGGTGGTTTTCATTTCCATAAAAATAATCAGTGATTTTGACGAAAACCTCGAAATTTTCCCATAGAAATAACATGGGAAAATATTTTACAGATAACCATTTTGTGGTAGCCGTAATGCAATAACTATTCGTTTGTTTGACTTGAAAACGGTTTTAAACGAAAGCCTGGTATTTAGATTTTCCGCTTTCCAATTTTCATTAATTAGATTTAAGTTTAAGTATGTTTAATTTCATATTTTCAAAACTACCCCAATCTGCGATATTTTAGCATGGATAATAGTCAGTTTATGATGTTAGCATGGTTAAGGCTATTTGGTCCAATTTTCGTAGTGCTAAAAAAACAAGAGAACCTAAGCTTGTGTTAGCTAACAAGTTAAGTTGGAAAAGGACCCCACACACATATATTAAGTTAACAAGATAACCTACGACTGGTAATTAAGCTAGATAACCTACGACTGGTAATTAAGCTAGATTACCTACGACTGGAAATTAAGCTAGATTACCGACGACTGGAAATTAAGCTAGATTACCGACGACTGGAAATTAAGCTAGATTACCGACGACTGGAAATTAAGCTAGATTACCGACGACTGGAAATTAAGCCAGATTAACGACGACTGGTAATTAAGCTAGATTACCGACGACTGGAAATTAAGCCAGATTAACGACGACTGGTAATTAAGCTAGATTACCGACGACTGGAAATTAAGCCAGATTAACGACGACTGGTAATTAAGCTAGATTGCCGACGACTGGTAATTAAGCTAGATTGCCGACGACTGGTAATTAAGCTAGATTGCCGACGACAGGTAATTAAGCTAGATCTGCGACGACTGGTAATTTAATCTGGTTTGAACATATTTAGGACACAACAATGATATAGATTATCAATATTAAAACTGACGGTTAAATGTATTTCTTTTCCATTTTGTAATTACCTGTTTGGTTTCGGCCGTTAACGTCTGACTCTTTATAGCCAAGAATGGACCCTGCTTCGAAAAATGCATCGCCAATAACACTCTTGAACGGCGAAACGTTGACGGTCAATGGACCATCACGTCCATGATATTCTTTATCGATGTTTTCGGGTTCAGCTTGGATTCCTTCGGATTTGATGAAATAAGGCAAAACCTCTTTCCAAGACCACCCTTGAGCGCCCAGTTCCGCCCACAAGTCGTAATCTTTGCTGTTCCCTCTAACGTACTGCATTGAATTCAGACCCGAAGATCCACCCAACATTTTGCCTCTTGGGTAGAAACATCTCTAATAATTTGACAAGAATAAAGATTATCTCTAAATGCTGATGTAATTTTCAGTTTAATTCTGTATCGAATATAGGTTGTGGGCAAAGGGATGAAAATCTCCGCTACTAAGCGTCAGACCCTCACTTAGCCAATCAGGAGCCTTCCCCCACTAGCCTTTCACTCTGTGAAGTAGCCGCCATTTTGGTGGAAAGGGGAGGAGCCATTTTAAGCCACACCTCTTTGGCAGCTTCCTATACACATCTGCCCTGATTGCATGAGCTATAAAATAAATGACCCCTGTTAGTATATTTTCTTCAGTCCTCTACAAGTTGGAGCCCTTTCTGAACAGGTATTTCCTGTCCTTTCAGTTGTGTCAAAGTCAAATATAAACAACGTAGAGCGGAACAGGAAATATGGTCTCACCGATTTGGTCTCGGTACTATTTGGTATCGTGATTTTACGGTCTCGGGACTATTTGGTATCGTGATTATTTGGTTACCTAATTAGTTGCCACCTTTTCCAAAACAATGGTCCCAATAATTCGTTGCCACTTTATCCAAAATATTCTCCTATTAATTAGTTGCCACCTTTTCCAAATTATCCTCCTATTAATTAGTTGCCACCATTTCCAAATTATCCTGCTATTAATTAGTTGCCACCTTTTCCTAAATATTCTCCTATTAATTAGTTGCCACCTTTTCCAAGATATTCTCCTATTAATTAGCTGCCACCTTTTCCTAAATATTCTCTTATTAATTAGTTTCCACCTTTTCCTAAATATTCTCTTATTAATTAGTTTCCACCTTTTCCTAAATATTCTCTTATTAATTAGCTGCCACCTTTTTTAAGATATTCTCCTACTAATTAGCTGCCACCTTTTCCAAAATAACGGCGTTCCATAGTGTTGGTTAAAAGTCTTTCTTATTGCCCTGTAGGATACGTTTCCCTTGAAGAACACCCAAATCAGGTAGCGCCATCATAATCATGAACGTTTTAATTCCTCTAAATTATCCTTCTAAAATCCACCGGCATCTCATTGGTTAATTTTCTTCGATGATAAAGAAGGACTTAATCTAAGCTTGGTCTATTAAGGGATGTGTCCACACTAAGCCTGTGTCTTGTTTACAGGTGGGTCCCTTTACAATGCATAGAGGGATGGTGGCTAGCCCCTATGCCACAGCTAACCTACAGCGCCCTATACTAACTATTACCGTTAACCTCTGCAAGTTTTGTTGGAAAGGAGAAACCGGGTTAGACCACGGAGGAAAGTTCCTTTAACAAGCGGGGAGAGAACTTGCAAACTCTACGCAGAAGGATTTGTTCCCAGATTTTCACCCGGTGCCACAGTCCGGGATCGAACCCGGGATCCTCTTGCTGCGAGGCGAAAGCGCTAACCGCTACGCCACCCCACTACTTAACAGTAGAAGGGATCCGCAGACTGCGAAAGCTTAAGAAGGGCCGGTCTACAATGTCCCTCCAGTAAATATATCATTAAGGTGAAAAATTACCTTTTCCTTTTGTCCCAAACAACTGTTTTCTTGGGGAACGCTGCTGTAATCCCAGTCTAGATGTGAACGTAGAATTTCCAATGATAGCAATGGTATCTCTGCTTGAACATTAGGTTGTCCTCCGGCTTCAATTAAGAGAACTTTAACATCACGATCTTCGGATAATCTGCTGGCTACAGTTGCCCCGGCTGACCCCGCACCGACTAAAATTAAATTAAAACAGTAAGTTAATTTATATTAATTGGACAACTTCGTAAGCAACATTGCACGCGCTTTCACTTAATCATAGCATGAGTTAATAATATGTTAGCTCCCTATAAGTTACTCGGGCTCCTTAGGGGGATGAAGGGGGAAAGGGGGATAGGGGGATGAAGGGGGGATGAAGGGGGTATGAAGGGGGAAAGGGGGGTGAAGGGGGAAAGGGGGATGAAGGGGGAATGAAGGGGGAAAGGGGAGAAAGGGGGGTGAAGGGGGAATGAAGGGTGAATGAAGGGTGAAAGGGGGATGAAGTGGGAAAGGGGGGGAAAGGGGGTGAAGTGGGAAAGGGGGTGAAGGGGGAAAGGGGGATGATCCAGCGATTTCTTCTCAATTCGCCCGCGCTGGAAAAAAATCCGAATGTTTCGCTCTCTCTTGTCGAAAAAAAAAATCCCGCTGGTAGGGCTCCTCGACCTCGAGTCGTCGTCTGCTTTTTCACCAAGGGAGTGTTTTAGTCGTGAATGTTTATGTTTTAACAATTTAACATTAAATCATGGCGTTTGAGTCGGTACTGAGACAAAAAAAAATGCAGGAACTCAATGCAATTTGCCGATATTGATAAAGAATGCTAAAGATAAGAGTTGTTATTGTGACTTGAAACCAGAAAATTATACGACTGAGCTCAATCCAATCCTCTGATGGATCTCTAAACTGCTTTCTTAACCGAGCCTACTGAGCGAAATATTCGGCTGCTTAAATAGCTCCGATATCATTGGCTAGCTTCCACTACACGCGCTTCCGGGGAAAAACCGGAAAGAAGAGTAAATAATATTTTCGTTCATGTGGCGGCCGCAGAGCGTCGCATAAAACTGGGAAGCCGGCGGTGCGGGAGAAAACGCTGGAGTATAAAAATGAATTGCCTGAGTAACTTATAGGGAGCTAACATATTATTAACTCATGATCATAGCAAATGTGGATGAGAGGGAAAGTATGACAATGGCCTTAGAGCCTGTGTTAAAAAACGCGGACATCAAAGTTTCGCCAATAACTATTTAGTTTACTAGTGACTGATGGACTCGCGACTGAAAGTAGTTCAGACATTTATGCTCCTTGGTTTAACCATAGCCCACTCGATCACGCGCATCACGACGCAAGCTGCTCGCGCTATAGCTAAATTACCGAGAATACACAATAGCAGACGACGGTAACCGCGTAACCACGAATTAACACAAGAGCTATTTTAAGGGAGTGAACAGGCCCAGTATAGCTACGCCAATAAAACGGTCAACTACGGCGAAACTCTGATGACTCGCGACTTTTGGCCATTTTCATACTTTTCCTCTCATCCACTTTTGATCATAGTAAAGACCGTCACAGAACAGAGAAAGGCGACTAGGCGATGTACTTCAGAATGTAGCGAGTAACCTATCCTTGTCTTCGAATTTCGTCAATTGTCGCCAACGTCTCGCTACATTGCAAATGTGTGCAAAAGTGGAATAGAAATCAAAAACACTTACCAACGATGTAATCGTAATCATTTTTAAAAGTATCCACTACTCTTGGTGTAATATGATGCTCTTTCCTTACATTGTAATATGAAATAGCAGAAATTATCGCGCCCACAAGGAGGGCAGATGATGATGGCAAGAGCATCGTGAAATCTGGAACCTTTTCTTACCGACTGTGAACTCTCTACGTATATCCTAGGTCATTCTTCATATTATATCATAATATTTTCAAGGTTAGATAATTTTGAATTACAACTGACTTTATTTCGACGTTATCACGGTTCTATTGTTTAGTTTATTTCTTATCTATAATAACTTTAATGGAAAAACAGAGTGCGAAGCAAAGCTGGATGGGTTATACTAAACGCAAATGGAAAATAAGAGAAAGTGAGAAAGGCACCATTGTTGAAGAAAGTCTGTCAAAGTGCTCAGTCTGATCAAGAAGTTATATCTAGTATCTCAGAGAGAAGGTATAAATTGGCCAGATTTCCAGCATTATCTCCAGTCCAAACGTAGCCTGTCCGGAGTCAATCCCCGTCTCTAAATTACAACCAGCATCTCATTGGTTCTCGAAAACTCACGTCAGCGCGACGACGCGAGTGACGAAAATTACAGTCATATTTTCTGTTGTTGTTTGACGCAAGAACGACTCAGGGTTTAACTAGTTATAAACTCTTTATTAATTTAATTTAGAACATTAGTATTAATATCCGAGAACAATACACTGAACTGATATCTGAGAACAGATAACTGGGAACTGACCAACTGTGAACTGACGACTGAGAACTGACAAACGTTATCGGAATGTTATCCGGTTATATAGTTAAGGCATCGCGATAAAAAATAAAGATTACAAGAATGACCGCGATGAATAAAAAATAAAGATTACAAGAATGACCGCGATGAATAAAAAATAAAGATTACAAGAATGACCGCGATGAATAAAAAATAAAGATTACAAGAATGACCGCGATGAATAAAAATAAAGATTACAAGAATGACCGCGATGCATAAAAAACACAAGTATAGAAAATAGAATCTGGATATAGATAAAAAACAACCGGTATTATCTCTAATTTACAACAGTCCCTCTTAATATCGGTGGTTTCAATCTTCTATCCAGGGGGTGGTCATTTAATTATTTCCAGTCCAAGGGCTTTGACGCAGAGGAGATGCTTCGGACGGAACAGGCTCTTCGTACAGATGTCAGCTGGCATTTCCTCTGTTGGTAGATACCGCAAGGCTATATGTCCCTGGTCGTAGGTGTCTCGAATGAAGTGGTGCCGGATATCAATGTGCTTCGTTCTGGCATGGAAAACAGGATTCTGAACGAGTTTCTGGGCACCCTGGTTGTCGTTGTACAGCTCGATCGCCGGAACTGATACTCCAAGTTCGTTGAGAAGTCCTTTGAGATATATGGCTTCTTTGGTTGCGTCGGACATCGCCATATATTCTGCTTCTGTACTAGATAAGGCAACGGTTCGCTGTTTCCTTGCTTCCCAGGATACTGCAGCGCCGGCTAGTTTGAAGACATATCCAGTATATGACTTTCTATCTTTCGGGCAACCTCCATAGTCTGCGTCAACGAAACCCTGGATTGGCAATCCGGTTTTCCGATAAATTAACCCATGATGAAGAGTTCCCTTCAGGTATCTCAGAACTCTTTTCCCGGCAATCCAATGAGTTTCGTCATAACTTGTATTGAACTGGCTCAATGGGCTGACTGAATACGCCATATCCGGTCGTGATGACACTACCAGGTACATGAGAGAGCCGACCAGAGATTGATACGGAATACGACTGGTGTCTTCTGCTACTGGGTGTTCTGGGTTTTGCAACTTGTTGTTGGCATCCATTGGAGTCGCAATTGCTTTGGAGTCTTGCATGTTGAAACGTTTCAGGACCGTTTCTGCATATTTCGCTTGGGAAATCCGGATGGTATTTTGTTTTAGATCTTGGTGAAATTCCATTCCGAGACAGTGATGGATTGGCCCCAGGTCCTTCATATCGAATTTTCTCCCAAGTTCAATCTTTACTTCAGTCATCCAATCCGGGTTGTTGCTTGCAAGGATCAGATCGTCGACATAGACTCCAATGATCATAATATCTTCCGCGACTCTTAAAACGTATAAGCAGAGGTCGCTCTTCAATGGTGTCATTCCAATTTCCGAAAGTCTTTGATGTAACTTCTTGTACCATTGGCGGCCCGATTGTTTTAAGCCGTAGAGGGATTTCTTGATACGACAGACTTTATGTCCCTCTTCTTCCAGGTCCCTGGTCCATTTCTTTGCTCTGGCAATGATTGACTTGTCGAACCGGGTTCACTTGACGATTTCTTCGAGGGATTCTGTTAATCCTTCCGGGACGACCATATATATTTCCTCCTCGAGTTCGCCATTAAGATAGGCCGTGACGACATCCATCTGGTGGACTTCCAAATCGATTTCCACAGCAAGGGCCATAAGCAATCTTATTGAGCTGGATCTAATGACGGGTGCGAACGTCTCTTGGTAGTCGATCCCTGGTCTCTGGGCAAAACCTTTCGCTACGAGCCTGGCTTTCCTTTTCTCTACTTCTCCGCTGGGTAAGTACTTCGTTCGGAAGACTAAACGATTTCCAAGGACCTTCTGGTTTTCCGGACAGTCAACGATGTCCCAGGTTTTGCACTTGATAAGCGAAACGAACTCTTCCGTTACTGCTTTCCTCCAATCGTTTGCGTACGGAGAAGCCAGGGCTTGCTTCATGGACAAAGGTTCTGATAAGATAGCTAGGTTTGCTGACTCATCGGACAGGGTTTCTTGCTCGTCAGTAGCCTCTTCAGTAGACTCTTCTGAGACGCTCGGAATCATGTTGAACGATTTCTTCGGTCGTCCGGGTACTCCAGTTCTTATTTTCTTCGGTCTTCCGGGACCTTTCTTCAGAACGAGGGTTTCTGAGGGCTCTTCGAAGACGTCCTCGTTTTCCTGGGCATTGGATTCTTCCGGGATTTCATCTTTGAACTCCTTTTTGACTTCTTCTCTGCTTGGCGGTTTTGCAGCGTGTGTGGTGGCCGGGACTTCGATTTCGCCTTTAGCTTTGCTTCCGTACTTTAGGTTGACTTCTGGAGTGACGAAATCATCATATCCGCCTTGTTTATTAAATTCTCCCAGGAACTTGACATTTCAACTTCGGTAAATTTGCTTCTCGGACGGAACCCATAGTCGATAGGCCTTCGAGACTTCAGAATAGCCGATGAAAACGCTTTCTTTGCTCCTGGCTGCAAACTTCCCCTTCCTTTTATTTTCGTCCAACAGCAAAGCTTTGTCGCCGAAAATCTTCAAATGTTGCAGGGATGGCTTCTTTCCGGTCCATCTGGTAAATGGTACTTCTCCATTTATGCTCCGGGAAGGACAACGGTTTCGAATGTAGTTAGCCGTGGCCATCGCTTCTGCCCAGAATGATGGTGGAAGTTGCGCTTGTATCATCATACATCGGGCCATATCTAGGAGTGTTCTGTTCTTTCTTTCGGCAATGCCATTCTGTTCCGGGGTGTATGGTACGGTGAGCCTTCTTTTTATCCCAGAGTCTTTCAGGAATCTGTCGAATTCATTGTTGCCGTATTCGGTTCCGTTGTCGGACTGCAAGGTCTTGATTTTTCTCCCGGTTTCCACTTCAGCTCGTTGCTTGAATTCTTTGAAGGCTTTCAACACTTCGCTCTTGTGTTTTAAAAAGCTGACTTCACTCCACCGGGAATAATCATCAGTGAAAACGACGATGTACTTGGCTCCACTCATCGACGTTACTCTCATCGGGCCGCATACGTCAGAGTGTACTATTTCCAGGACATGCGAGGTGCGGCTATCTTCAGGTTTCGGGAACGGCTCCTTCGATTGCTTTCCTTTGATACAGATTTTGCAGATTCCCAGACTCCCATCTTTTTCAAAGTTGAGTCCCGTAGCCAAATTCTTCCGGGCCATTTCCTTTAAACTTCTCTCGTTCAAGTGACCGAGTAGGAAATGCCAGTTCTCCAGGTTGCTTCTAGGCTTTATTTCCGCTTGCACTGAATGGACCGTTTCTTCAGCCTTTCTCAGGAAATAAAGGTCTCCAACTCTGTCAGCAACTGCAATCACTTCCCCGGTTGCCGTCTTAATCCAGGCCTGCGACTTCTTGAATGTGACCTCACGTCCTTTGTCTGTCATCTTGGCAATGGATAGGAGATTTGTTCTTAAATCCGGGACATGAAGGGCTCGTTCCAGGCGAAGAATTCGATTGTCGCTGCCATTCGTTGCGTGTACTTTTACAACGCCAACACCTCGTATCTTCGTTGACTCTGCAGTGGCCAGGTTTAAAGATTTCGTGGTCTCTTCGTAATCATTGAAGCAGTCTCTGCTGGAAGTCATATGCGAGGTGGCTCCGCTATCCAGGCACCAGGAATCGTGATAAGCCTTCAGGTGCAATGCGAATTCTTCCTCGGCCAAATTTTCTGCCAGTACATGATGGGCGTTTTCTTTCTTTCTGGTTCTTATGCCTGAACCATGGTTTCTGTCGGGGCAATCGGCTACCTTGTGGCCGGGTTTCCTGCATCCATGACACTTGTACTTGAAGGTCGTTCTTCCTCGTCCACGTGAACCTCTTCCTCTACCCCTACTGCCCATCACCGCATTCTGCACGGGTTCGTCTTCTTTAGATTGCTTGGCGTCCGATTCCTCCAGGATCTTTATTTTCAAGGCTTCTGGATCAGGTAACGTATCCCTGGACTCTATTGCGCACCGGAAGTTCTCGTACGATTCTGGTAGACTGTATAACAACATAATGGCCAGTAGGTCGTTGTTTACAGCTACTCCCATGTCAGCCAACTTGTCTACTGCATCGAAGAATTCTCGGACGTGATCCCGGACATCTTCTCCCTCCTTCATTTTCTTGAGGGTCAGTTTCTTCAGCAGCGTGGCTTTCCGGGCAGGTCCACTGGACTGGTAGATGGATTCGAGCTTCTTCCATAGTTCCCGTGAGGTGGTGCAATTCTTTACTTGCTTCAACTCCGACGGACTGATCGACAAGATTAGGTCCGCTCTTGCTTTCCGATCATTACTGTCCCAGGTAGCGACCGCCTGGGCGTTGCCTTCCGTTCCCCGTACCAGAGTTGGCCTCGTTGAAGTTCCATCTACGTTCTCCCAGAGATCGTTCTTTTGAAGCAGGGCTTCCACTTGCATTTTCCAGGTATCATAATTATCCTTAGTTAACGTCTCGATTCGTCCCAGGTGATTTCCGGCCATTCTATGTCTGACTCCGCACCTTAAAGGATAATCTTCCCGGCGTTGAACTTCTTATGACTTCTAAACCTTTGCGCAGTGGAAGCGTGCTGGGACCATAACCTGTTGTTGTTTGACGCAAGAACGACTCTGGGTTTAACTGGTTATAAACTCTTTATTAATTTAATTTAGAACATTAGTATTAATATCCGGGAACAATACACTGAACTGATATCTGAGAACAGATAACTGGGGACTGACCAACTGTGAACTGACGACTGAGAACTGACAAACGTTATCGGAATGTTATCCGGTTATATAGTTAAGGCATCGCGATAAAAAATAAAGATTACAAGAATGACCGCGATGCATAAAAAATAAAGATTACAAGAATGACCGCGATGCATAAAAAACACAAGTATAGAAAATAGAATCTGGATATAGATAAAAAACAACCGGTATTATCTCTAATTTACAACATTTTCCGACTGAGGAGAGGCGAAATAGCCCGGCGCCTCCTTTTACGTCCCCCCTTGGATTTTGAAAGGGGGACAGGGACTATGGCGCCCGGCGAATACCTTCTCTCTGAGATACTGATATAACTTCTTGGTAAGATGTATATGATGCTATCATGAATTTATTTATTAACATGAATATATATGTGTATCATTAGCCTTTCTATCATGTTATTCAGGGATGGGAGGGATCTTTCTATTACATACGCGTTTAACGTCATCGCGGTAGCCAATCAAAATAGAGACACCTGGAACTTCGAACAGCAGACGACCAGTTTAACAAAACTGTATGAGGGATACAATTTTCAGATAGGTTTACCAAACTGCGTCAACTGAATATTAAAAATGATCGCCGATACGTGAATAAATATCTCAAGACGATGCCCGAAGGTGATATTGATCTTTTAAAGGAAATTATAATAAGTGCCTGCAATGTTTTTCCTGAAACTGAAAACTGCTGGTAAAGTGCTAAGCCTTGGCCATTAAGAAAATAAATGTAACGGTTGAAATAAACTACTGACATTTGAAATCGTGAGAATTGATGATGCTGATTTTTTCGGCTGATTAATGCGGTAGTTGATCAATTTATAAGCATAATTAGCCTTTCGCACGACAAGAGCTTTAGCTTTAAAAACAAACCGCCGGAAATTCTCTGACGTCACGCAAACTAAGCCCCTCCCATCCCTGAATATGTAGTTTAACTAGTCAATGCAGATATATATTCATGTTAAATGAATAAATTCATGATGCTACATTTGGCTTTCGCTCCTATTTCTTCTTTGGTCAACCAATCAGTGTTCTACTTTAAGACGTTATATTTTTCAAATTGCTGATGAGAATAATGTGTCTTTGTGTTCTAGTAAACATGTGTAATTGGGTTCACCGCGTTTTCGAGCTAGAATTCAATTACGAATATTTCCTAGTATAAACAGTTCTTTTTCTTGGCTCAGAGGTAACACGCATCACGCATCGCCTAAGCTGTTCTTACTGCCTCACATTATGATATTTCTATTTGCCTTTGGTTGTTCAAGATTAGATTATAACCGTACTGAATTTTCAGTTTGACGGTTGATCTTTTTGGGTCACGTGACAAATTGGAGTTGTTTCTACAGCATCAGAAGTTGATGACTGGGAAGTATTGGACACTAAGGCATTATATAGTATCCATCCCTGCAAGTCAAAATTGCCTACACTGTAAAAAAGTGAGATTCATCTTTGAATGCTTAGACGTGCATAGCCCCAACACTGTGGTGGTACGCTTTAACGTTCAAATTTGAATAGTTTCTTTGCGTTCAAATTTGAACAGATCACTATTGTTCAAAATAAAACGGTCACGCATTCAAATTTGAACGGTACGTAAAAGGTTAGTATATCGTGTAAATTTAAGCACGAAACTGTTCAAATTTAAATTGAAAATTAAACGTTTAATATTGTATGTTTTTGCAATCATTATTGAGCAACATCGGATAGTTTGATCGAGCGTTCATATTCAATTGCTTACGTTCAAAATTGAGCAGTTCACCATTTAACAATACATGGTGGACAAGCGTTTGATGAAGCATCGAAACTTAACAGTAGTAGCGTTCAATTTTGAATAGAGAAGTTCGATTTCAAATTTCATTATTGAATTCCTTATGGTAGGCCAAACTATATTAAATGTAGGCACTGATAAGGAAGAAATCTAATGTGTTTAAAGCTAGTACATCTTCTCAGGGCGGGTGGACTTGAAACACATATATATTAATCGTTGTGTAGAATAATAATTCAATTTTATGAAGAGAGACTCCACTTTTAAGGGACGTGTTCATTATCAAGTTCCCCTCAATTATAAAGGAGTATGTTTTACGTTATCAACCGATTTGAAGGCGTTTTACGTTATCAACCGATTTGAAGGCGTTTTACGTTATCAACCGATTTGAAGGCGTTTTACGTTATCAACCGATTTGAAGGCGTTTTACGTTATCAACCGATTTGAAGGCCTATGTAAATATAAGGGATTGGTGAAATACACCATAATCCGTAACCTTTACTTTGATATTATTATATAATGATGTTTATACAGACAAATAATATATTTAATTCAGGGTAAATAAGCAAGTTACAGTAAATTGTTGAAATGTTATTGGATTATTATTGAAAGTTTTGTTTTGATACCCAAGATCTTGGATGATACTGCACACTTTTCCTGATTGAACGCCTGACATTTCCAAACTGTTCAATAATGAACAATTGCGCTTACTTTTGAATAGGACTGTTCACGAGCCGAGCTGAGCGAGCTTTTTAAAAGCTCGGCTCGGCTTGACTCAAAAAACCGGCGGCTCGGCTCGACTCGAGTCGAGCTGGGTCTTGGCTCGGCTCTAGCTCGGCTCGGCTCGAAAATGATCGAGCCGAGCCAAGCTGGCTCGATTAATATATACATTTTTAAAAAAATTGCTACTACCAACGTCAAACTTGAGAACGAAATGCCATCTCATGTTTAGGAATGTAGAGGTTCAGTAAAACCTGCTCGGTAAAATGTGCTCAGGGTTAGAGACGAGAGATTTTTCCCACGCTATATTTCGTGTAAAAATACATCGGAAAGCTATTGGTGGAGAGAATAAAGACTAAAAGGGAAGCACTATATCAGTGACCAAGCTCGCGAGCCGGCTCGCGAGTCGTAGTGGCTCGATGCCTGTCGGCTCGGCTCGGCTCGACCATAAAAAAGCTCGCTCGACGCTCGTTAATTAATAGAGCCGCAAAAGTGGCGGCTCGGCTCGGCTCGGCTCGAACTCGGCTCGTTCGTCACGAACCCGAGCTGGCTCGAGCTCGTGAACAATCCCACTTTTGAATACCCATTGAACGCTGTTTTTCTTATAGTGTTGTTTTCTAGCCAAAACACTCGTTTAAACCCCAAAAACACTCTCGTGTGAACGCCCATAACGCTCTCGTTTGAACGCCTATATCACACTCGTTTGAACGCCCATAACGCTCTCGTTTGAACGCCTATATCACACTCGTTTGAACGCCCATAACGCTCTCGTTTGAACGCCTATATCACACTCGTTTGAACGCCCATAACGCTCTCATTTGAGTGTCAAAAACAATCTCGTTGGAACGCCATTAACATCCTCGTCTGAATGCGCAAAAATTTGTTATTTGAACGTCTAAAACGCTCTTCTTTTAATACTTATATAACCTATAGAACGCCATAACTACCATAACTGAACGCTTCATTAGCGCAAGGTGGTTATTCAAAATTGAATGGGATAAAGATTAATTTTTGAATGGTAATACATAAGTTATTCAAAAATGAATGCTATAGTTAAGTTCTAATCAATATGACGGTAGTTTGTTCAAAAACGAATGCTAATGGATAGTTTTGAACGCGTAAAACACTCCTCGTTCAAAATTGAATATCTCTGGTTAAATCTGAATGCATCAATAGAGGCTTGTTCAAAATTGAACGGTCGCTACCATTTTTGAATGCCAAAAGCACGCTCATTTTTTACAGTGTATGGTTATCGTAAAAGAGGGTCGAAAGTTTCCTCCCCACTAGGAAAACTATCTAATCTATTGAAAAAAATCCCACGCCGAGAGGCTGTGGCACTCAAACTGTGGGGCGTGTTCAAAACTTCTTCAGCGCCAATCGTTGAAAAGCCGTCTGGCTAGAACTCTCTGAAAATCCATTACAGTCCGTGGGCCTAGGACCCCACACTAGTTTGACCGGAATTTCAAGCTAACTCTATTAAAACAGCTGTTCTTGTCACCGTTTCTGATTCGTTACCTCAAACCACAGGACACACCTTAAAGTTTCGTTTCTTGCCCGCTGCTGGCGCGCAAATCAGCCTGCCAACTCGAAATGAGGGAAATGCCGTAGGTGGCGTGGTGATCGGACCTAATAAGAAGTTGGCTAACAGAGATGGTTCCGGATACGGTTAGAGTCCAATACTTCCCAGGATAAGAAGTCATAAACTTCTGACAGCATCTATTTCACACTCTTAATTGGTATCTTTGTCCCCTTGTCGCTTAGATCGTACAAGAAGGGATATTTTCAAACCTCCTCTGTAAAGTCTTCCTTATTAACATCTTTTGTCTTTTTACTTCCGTTAGTTTAATTTTTCTTTCTTGGTGGCGTGTTTCCGATAAGCCTTGGTCAACCACAAAAAAATGGCGGCTATCAATCGATCTCGCGTATGCGTGCGCTCTTGAAATTTATGACGTTTTCAGTGGGATAATTTCATTGGCTGAGACACTGGCGTAACGCCGAACACGACCGAAAAAATAGAACACAACTTACGCCCGACAGAACGGTAATTCCGTCGGGCTCGGCGTAAAGATTTTTCAGTCAAACCCCTTTCTGCCGGGTTTCCGTCGTGTTTTCCGTCGAGTGGGAATCTAGCTTTATTTCTTTTCTCTTTTTTTAGCCGCATTAGTATACGACGAGGCTCTTAGTTTGACCCGAGCCGTAGTAGTAGTAATAGTTGTTGTGGTCAGAGTTTTCGCTTTCGTTATCGTTATGTTTTAGCTTAAAAGGAACTCTATATTACCACAACCCTCCCATAGGGGAAACTTTATGGCTCGGTTAGAGATTTAATTTTAATTAAAATTTTTCCAGATCGCAGCCGGGAATCAAACCCGGGTCGCTCACGCAGTAGGAAGACATTCTACCACTGTGCCATAGAGACTTGATAGAAACCTCGAGTTTTTAACGTTTAGTTTTATCTCTAAAATGTCGGGGGTGATGTGGGGTGGGGTACCTCTTAATCTGTGGGGTCGGATACTTTTGAATCTGTGGGGTCGGATACTTCTGAATTTGTATGTTTGGGGTTTTTATATTCATTTTCCTTTTATTTATGTGCTAATTAAATAGATAACGATTTTCCCCGTTTCCTACCGCGCTATTCATGTGTTTCGTTCTCGTTCGTTAGCTATCGCCATCTATGTTATGTTTGACTGGAACGTTTTGGCGGTTAATTCAAATAGATAACGATGTGGTTACTATTAAGGCCCTTAGGCCATCTTGTTTTATTTCAAAAGGCAATCATGTCACAACGGTACTGTTCCTGATTAATTAATACTAGGTGGGGTTGAAAATGTTTTGATCGCATACAGACATTGGCCAAAGTTTCGACATTTCTGATTTGGAAATGCAAAAAGAAATAGCTGAACGATAAGAAGCAAAGAGAGCATAGACGACATATAATCATGAATCTATATAACTATGAATATACAGCTGCGTTACGCTGCCTAACCTCTCGATAAGGTTTGGGCGGGGCTTAGCGAAAGGAGACATCAGTCACGTGTCTGCTAGTGTTAGGAGCGGGAGAAGAGAGGGGGAGTCCGGGGGTGTGTAAATTCGAAACGTCACTTCCTCTTGTCTTGTGATTGGCTATTAGAGCCACGCAAAACGCGTCAAAGGCTAGGAGGGTAACACCCAAACCAAATCGACATGATAGAGAAGGGGCATATGATAGAGCTGTATATTCATAGTTGTATAGATTCATGATATAATTGCCTCTAAGCCAACAAAAAGAAATTTACTTCTCCGATGCCCATCCGGAAGTACACAATGGGAAAATTCGAGTACTAATACTAGCCTGAAAACATGGTGGCAACGAATTGCATAATTTACTGCCAAAAGGTAACGGCATAAAGTAGTGCGCTGATTGGTCGACCAAAGATACTAGAGAAAAAGCGAGTCCTCGCTTCTTAAAGAGTTAGTGGCATAATTTTCGTCATCCACAAACTTAAAATACGAAAAAAATCCTTGAAAAATCTAGTTTATTATGATATGTTTACTTTTGTATTTGGTTTCGTAGAAATTTAGAAAATTGCAATCAAAGTTTTGTGTTTGGAAAAGGCTTAGCTAAATTTTGTTTCGTTTGATGACGTAGTAAGGAGAAATTTTCTCTCTTGATGTCGCTCACGTGACGCCTGGTAGTGTCTCCGCGCCGCGTTAAGCCTAATTTATTCAGATTCGCGCGCCATTGGTATACTCGGGAGTCTCGGGCGCGCGCGCTAGGCTTTTCCGCGAGATGCCGTGAGTGAGTAGCGAGGAGAAAAACCCGCCAAAAATCTTCTCCGCAAATATGCTTTTGCCCCCAAATTTCAAGTTTTCGAAGTGTGTTTTCTGTGTTTTCCTTCATATTTAAATATTAATCAAGCATATTTTTGGAATCAGAAGAGTTTAAACTCTCAAAAAAGTAAGGTTTTCTTTAGATTTGAGATAATTTTTAAATCAGGTCGGTATTCCTTTAAAAATCAATTTTTTATCATAAACCCATATTCTTTAGTTTACATATTCTTCCAGGAGTTTGGTCGACAAACTAGGTGACATAGTAATTTAGGGTTTGTTTCGACTGGTCCAACTGAAATACATTTTACATCTTAGTATCATTGGCTCGCGAGTGACTACCTTATTTCATTGTTACTTGTGACTTACCAAAAACGTACGACAAAACGTAACCGAAAAATATCGTCGACACTGTTCCAACTGGACCAAACCACGCGAAAGATATCCCAGAAAATGGGAAGAACATCTTGCCAGTTGGAGTGCCACTATTCATCTCAGACCTAAGAATTCAGATAAGGTAGTCATTGTGCCATGTTAACAAAAACAGTGGCTGCGTTCAGTAACACTCATCAGTAAAAACATCGATGTTTGGAAAAATGAAATCGGTGTTCTTTTGACGTCATGATGACGTTGCAGTTGTTGAACGGCACAATTTTGTGTAATCAATGCTTTTCAAAATGGCGACGATATAATGATAAGGTTATGGCAGAGGCTTAAGTAATGATACCGAACTATTTACAAAGATATTGTACTTCAATTTATCAATTAAATTCGGACATAATCGTTTTTTTACCGAAAAAAACATATTGTTTTTTAGTATTATTATCCATAAGGATAATATTTATCAATCCTTTATTATTTAAAATTGCAGTGATTGGGATGTAGTTCCCTCCATTTATTTTTGTTGCGGCGCAAAATGACCAAATTTACGTCATGAATCCGATGCTCATCAAAAGAAAACCTCCTCTCACAGCTGATTTTTCTGATGGGCTTCCGATGAGCATCATGACGTCACGCCCAAAGACGCGAAAAACCGTTCAGTAAGACATCGATGTCATCTTATAGTCATCGATGTTTTTGATGCCGGTTACTGAACGCAGCCAGTGATGAGAGTGAAGCGACTATTCATTTGCAGGTAATACTACCTTGTATTAATTAATTAAACTAAAACCAGAAGTGAGATGAGACTAGAAGTGAAGGGCTCTAGCATTGATAGTAGATCCTGGCACTAGTGAACAAATTTGAGGATTTTATGCCACCGCTTCCATCGCGCCTACACTAGAGAGAAAAAAAATTGGTCGAGTTCCAAAAACGTTTCCTACCCCCTTCCCCTCAACCTAAAGCCACGGAACACGGACGCGGCTCCCTGAATCTAGTTCGGCCGTCTACCGCCACGAGCGTCTCACGTTTTGGAGGGAAAATTCAAAAACCGCTACCAGAGGGCCAACCGTTCTTGTGTTATCAAGAACATTCACTTTCGCCGAGTGAAGAATTTGGTTAGCTCAGTACTTCTGCAGTCTCATCTCACTTCTGATTAAACTAAAACGTATATTGTAACTTCCTTTAGGGCTAGAAATTCCCCAGCAGGTCTGACGTACCCTATTATATCGTGTAATGGAAGCGCTGTCGGGAGGATTTCATCTGACTCGAGATTTGTAGCGTTGGAATAAAATACGTTTGTTGAATTTTCAGAGAATGATAAGCAACCAGCTGTGGACGACGGTAACTTGTCGTGATTTATTGGATATATTTGAGCTCCAATAGCAATCCACAAGAAAATCAATGTCCCTAAAACCAAGGCTACCTTCGTAGCCTGCAATGAAAAATTGTTACATTCGATTCAGACGGAGCCTCCGAAATGAACTAGGCCCATGCGTGTGGCGAAGCGAGAATATTTCTTTAACCAATTTAGTTCGCCGTGGTTTTACGCTTGGGGGCGCTTATATTACCGTAAATAAACAAAGTTCAACCCGAGGGGTCGGTCATTCGTGAAATCCCGTACGCTACCCGTGAAATTCAATTTAAGATATTCGAAATCAAGGCTGATTTCGAAATCAAATAAAAAATCCGAAATCAGCAATGAAATCACAAAATCAGTAAAGAAATCACAAAATAAGTAAAAAAGTCACAAAATCTTCAAAGAAATCACGAAATCAGAAACAAAATCAGTAAAGAAATGGTGAAATCCATTACAAAATTCACGAAATCAAAATCAAAAGAAATCACGGAGAAAATCGCAAAATCCGAGGAAATCACGCATAAAACCTCTAAATCCAACTAATTTAAGGGAAAATCGCAAAATCCGTCGAAATCACGGTAAAAATAGCAAAATCCGACGGAATCACTGGAAAAATCTCAAAATTCGATGAAATCCATTGGATTTTATCGAATACTGAAATCAAACAAAATCCGTCGAAATCAAATGAAATCCGAAGAAATCAAATTGGATTTCGAAATCTCGTACACTTTTTACAAAACGTCCGACCCCTCGGTTCAACCCCGTGACCCTGTCGACTGCTTAAGTACTTGGGCCAAGGTCGCGGATTGTAAGTATATGGTTTTATTACTCTTACTGAATTATTTTAATTGAAATAATTTATTTTGTTGTCATCAATACAATCTAACCGAAAGATTCAATAAAAAGTGAATAGCCTCAAAAACATTTACGTTAGTTTTAGGATGAAACTTTTCTCTATCATAAATATTTTATGACTGACCCCTAAAACATCAACGATAATTTAAGGAAGACCCCTGTCACAACGGTCAATTATGTGCCATCTCGTACACATATTGGGTGAAAATATTTTCCTTAACAAAACTGGATATTTCCCCACATAAAATTTGACATGCATGGGCCTAGTTCATTTCGGAGGCTCCGATTCAGACAACATTAGAAAAATTATGGGGCCTACAAATACCTACGTTTTCTAACTTAAAGCCTAACGGAAATAATTTGGAATTGCTCATTGTCAAACTTACTGGGCGTGCATTACAATTTTAAAGTTACAGTTATAGCAAGAAGTTATATCAGTATCTCAGAGAGAAGGTATAAGATGCCTTTGTATTCGCCGGGCGCCATAGTGCCAGTCCCCCTTTCAAAATACAAGGGGAGACGTAAAAGGAGGTGCCGGGCTATTTCGCCTCTCCTCAGTCGGAAAACATGACTGTAATTTTCGTCACTCGCGTCGTCGCGCTGACGTGAGTTTTCAAGAACCAATGAGATGCTGGTTGTAATTTAGAGACGGGGATTGACTCCGGACAGGCTACGTTTGGACTGGAGATAAACCTGGAAATCTGGCGAATTTATACCTTCTCTCTGAGATACTAGATATAACTTCTTGGTTATACGAGAAACTAGCGAAGAAATGTATTTAGCAGAAGGATACCTTAGGATTTGCTCGAGGGAAGAATATTGCAAGAATCATTACTCCGCAGATAGGACCAGATAGGCCCATTACGATTGATGAAAACGTTTTCATGGCACCACCCAAAAACGGAACGACGAAACTAAACAATACCGCAATTACTCCATAAACAGCCGCTAAAAATAAATAGAATAATTGTGTTTCATTTTCTACGAATTAGAACCATCGATCTTACGACATGACTAAGCATCTAAAGCATGGTTTTCACTTGACCGAAAAAAACTACTTCGCAGCTGGACGTCAAACGTCAGATTTGTTGTTTACGCTGTCGCCCAGCGTTATAGTGTTTTCACTTAACGTAGTTCCAGCAAATAATGGAACCAAGGCTTAACAGATAAACTGAACACTGCACTAATAGTGTGCTACCACGAAGCTAGGGGGAAAAACTGTGACGTCAATATTGGGTCCCGAATTTGTATTGCCCAAGCTGACGACGTCTCGCGACTGCCAATATGGTCGCCTGAAAATAAGGTATGAGATAAGAGCATGTGACGTCACTACAAAGTTCGTGGTAACACACTATTGCGGCCCATCTATTGTCTTTCTTTTTTGCAATCTCTGTTTCTAATATCATACAGATTTGTATCGTTCCTAACCTCTTCAATAAACCTTTCAGCATTTAATTTCGGCATTCTCAGGGATTTGTACTAGTTACTGACTCGATTAGGAACGACATAATTAAAAACAGGGCGGACCGCAGACGTCCTCGACGCGTGGTCGAAAATGACGTCATGACTCTAGCTTATTGCTGATTGGCTCGCGCCAGAGAGAATTTAGAAGGGGAGTGGAAGGCCCCCCTTTGACTCTATTAAACGTGATGACGCCCAAACAAGATGTCGCGTTGAGCTTTTTGGGGTAGGCGAGTTTCCGGTCACGTGTTCTAAAATCTATCTATTACAAACGCATCATACCGGAAATCGACCTGCCTAGATAACGTTTAGCAGACGACGTTGCGCTACATTCCAAACCACCCCTTCCACTCCCCTTCTAAGTTCTCTCTGCTCGCGCAGAGCGTTAACATTGAACGCGGTCGAAAAAATAGAAAGATAATATCGGCACACTCAACGTAATTTCTGTCCGGCGTAACTGTGTTTTTTTTCGGTTGTCGCTTGACGTCGGGCGAAAAGTCGTGATTTACGCCAAGTGAAAACCATGCTTAAAGCGCCGTTGTTTTTGTCATATACAATTCTAAAACACTTTGTTTGTGTACTTTAAAGGTGTAAACAAGGTAAACAATGCAACCGAGCCTCTACAAACTTCTATATTTATTGTTTATCTCTACTGACTTTGGCAGGAATAAATAGATTTATCTACTTGAAATCTTTAGCTCGCCGTTTTCTGGGTCCATCTGCTTGAACTAAATGGGAGAGGAGATGCAGAAACCGTCACAACTCACGTCACACCTAATGTGTTTGAACTTGGGAGTCAAGTGGCATTGACGTAGCTATTGATCAATCAGCGCCAAACCCTAATGTAACAATTTATCTTTGCGTTGTGTGAACCAAAAACGGATTTATGTGAGAAGAACGTCGGATCGTAGCTTTAGCCTCTAGTACCATCCTCGCATACTTTATTGAGAAACTTCGTCTGCTTATATTTTGACTCCACCCACAAATTCTGTATATAGTCACTTCTAGTGATCGAAAATGTCATTCTTATCTCTATTTTCGTGGTTAATTATTTTGTTCCGAAAATGCGCCAGTGGTTAAAAAGCAAAGTGGACAACAATGCGATATAACTCCCGATTTATGGGAATTAAGTTTTAAAGTTAAGAATATAAATAATTGATTTTTCTAGTTTTTCTTCAACATCAATTATTTGAATTCTTAACTTTAAAACTTAATTCCACTAAATCGGGAGTTACATCGCATTGTTGTCCACTTTTCTTTTTCACCACTGGCGCAATTTCGGAAAATAATATTTAACCACGAAAATAGAGATAAGAATGACATTTTCGATCTCTAGAAGTCGCTATGTACATAGTTTGTGGGTGGAGTCAAAATATAAGCAGACGAAGTTTCTCAATATAGTCAAGAAGTGATATCTAGTTTATTAGGGAGAAGGTATAAATTCGCCAGATTTGCAGCTTTATCTCCAGTCCAAACGTAGCCTGTCCGGAGTCAATCCCCGTCTCTAAATCACAACCAGCATCTCATTGGTTCTTGAAAACTCACGTCAGCGCGTCGACGCGAGTGACGAAAATTACACTCATATTTTCCGACTGAGGAGAGACCGCGAAATAGCCCGGCGCCTCCTTTGACGTCCCCCCCTTGTATTTTGAAAGGGGGAATGGGACTATGGCCCGCGCCAATACTTAGGCATCTTATACCTTCTCCCTAATAAACTAGATATAACTTCATGCGAGGATGGGTAGTGAATTTGCTACGTTCAACGTTCTTCTTACATAAATCCGTTTTTGTGTGAACGAATAAACCAAGAGCGAATAGCCAATTAAACGCGAGAAAGGAGAAACGAACGGTTTACCGAAGCTTTAAGCCCTTCCCCTTACCTTCATTCAGATATAATATGAGGTCTATAACTTCTTAAATATTAAGTAGAGACAGAGAGGATTTATAATAGGGAGTTTCAGATATAATATGAGGTCTATAACTTCTTAAATATTAAGTAGAGACAGAGAGGATTTATAATAGGGAGTGGAAGCTCTTGCCCTTGACAGTGCTAAATACAATGTAGCTCAAACAAGTAGGTTGCGACGCTAAAACTGGCCAGCTAAATTTCCGGTCACATGGCTATCCTTTAATTTTAAAGTTTGCCCTCAATCACTGTTGGTTGTACAATTACCCAATAAGGGTTGGCGATTTCGAGTGCGACTGGCGCCATTTGGAGAACTTTATTTTAAGTCAGATGTTTCCCTTTCCCTAAAAAGGTAGTGCCCATCTCCCCTAGACCCTCCCGCAACATTCTAGACCCACCCTAGAGGGAGGGGCCACAAAAAATTACACCGGAAATAGACCTGGCCAGTTTTGTTGATCACGTGATTTTTGAGCTACATAATATTCCTCAGTTTCTACTCCCTATTATAAATTCTCTCTGGTAGAGACATCTATATATTCCTGCCTATGGTAAATCTTGTTTCACGAATTAAACTTACTCAGAACTTTACAAGTGATAATATTGTTTCTGTCGTTGCTGGTCAATCGAGGACAGTATATTTGCATAAAATCGACCAGAGTGACGGCAGCGAAAGCGTTAATATAAGACGAGAACGTACTAAGCGCCCCACTCAGTATACCCGACAGGGCTAATCCAGCTAGCCCCGGTGTGTTACTCAGAGTTACCTCAATAGCGTGGATCAAGATCTGAAATTAAATTTTGTACCAAATTGACTTCGTGTAAAGTTCCGTCTACAAATTTAAGCAGACTAATGCCTGGTTCCGAGGGGTCGGACGTTTGTCAAAATCCCGTACACTTCGTTTGAAATCTGTTTAAAATCTCTCTCGAAAATCTCGAAATCCCGAAATCTCACGTCAAAATCTAAAAATCTTAAAATCTCATGTCAAAATCTCGAAATCCCGAAATCTCACGTCAAAATCTAAAAATCCCAAAATCCCTACCTTAAAAACTGAAAATCCCGAAATCCCTATTTTAAAATCTGAAAATCCCGAAATCTCACATTAAAATCTAGAAATCCCGAAATCTTAACGTAAAATCCCGAAATCTCATCCTAAATATCAAAATCCGAAAATCTCCTCGAAATCCGAAAATCTCCTCGAAATCTGAAAATCTCCTCGAAATCTGAAAATCTCCTCAAAATCTGAAAATCTCCTACAAAATCTGAAAATCTTGTTCCAAAGCCCGAAATCTCCTTCAAAATCTGAAAATCCTGAAAAAAATCCCGAAATCTTCTTCGAAATCTGAAAATAGCGTTCAAAATCTGAAAATCTCCTTTAAAATCCCGAAATCTTAAAATCTTGGACTAGATTTCCAGATTTCTAAAATCTGAGTCAGAATCTCAAAATCTGGGGCAAAATCTCAAAATCTTTGTCAAAATCTTGAAATATCACAATCCCGTACACTAAAATGCCGAACGTCCGACCCCTCGCCTGGTTCCAAGAATATATTCTACTCAGGACATATTGCTCGTATTTGTATAGTCCCTCTCTTGATTCAAAATTATATTAAAAATGTGTTTGACCTGGTCCATAGAAGTGACGTCACTGTTGGGATCATTGAGTGGATCACAGTTGGCAAACCGAGCATAAATAACCAGTGTCAAAAGAACCAGCATAACCTTGAAAATTAACATCATAAATGCGCTCAACATAATTGATCTGTAAAATGAGAAAGTTCCCAGTCAACTTATGATTTTTAGCCACATCGTATAATAGGATAGTAGCAGAAGTGAGATGAGACTAGAAGTAAAGGGCTCTAGCATTGAAAGTAGATCCTGGCACTAGTGAACAAATTTAAGGATTTTATGCCGCTTCCATCGCGCCTACACTAGAGAGAAAAAAATTGGTCGAGTTCCAAAAACATTTCCTACCCCCTTCCCCTCAACCTAAAGCGGCGGAACACGGACGCGGCTCCTAGAATCTAGTTCGGCCATCTACCACCGCGAGCGTCTCACGTTTTGGAGGGAAAATTCAGAAACCGCTACCAGAGGGCCAACCGTTCTTGTGTTATCAAGAATATTCACTTTCGTCGTGAGTGAAGAATTTGGCTAGCTCGATACTTCTAGTCTCATGTCACTTCTGATAGTAGTGATATATACTTTTGAGCATCTTTAGCGCATTTAACACTGAGAAAGCGTTGAATTCCCGCTTGATTCGTTCCGTAATCTTTGAGAGCAAAAACAATCCCCATTGCGTAAAGAGACCACATTGAGTAACGCGTAGTTTCAGTTTCAAGAACCCTGCGTTTACGATAATTTTATATATAACTAGTTGTATACTTGACATAGGATTACGTTAAACGTCTCTACGTTAAATGAAGACGATCTCCTTCGACGACGGCTGTTGTCCAAACTTCACCAAGGCCACCAACGTCTATCGTACCTTTGATAATGACTAGCAGGACGCATGAAAACATGAGTACAGTTTGTAGTACATCCGTCCAAACAACGGCTTTGAAACCTCCCTATATGTTTATTTGGAAAAAGTGTCAACGGTGAAAGGACCAACGATTAACTGAGTTATATCATAAGAAAATAATATATAGCTCCCTATAAGTATGAAACGTAGTACATTTTCATACTACAGCATTTGCTCCCAAATTTGGCGCGCTTACGCTTTTGCGCCCCGTGGGAGAAGTTTCGGTACTACGAGTGAAAGGGGGACGAAACCGCACGATGGGCCGGGGATACTCCTTACCTCGTACCAGTGTAGGCGCTAGCCTCGCTCACCAAAATCTCGCGCCATCTATTAATTTATTATGATAATTTTGACATGTACTTAATCAGTTATAATTACCATAATAATAACTTCTAGACCTTTAACTATTTAATTACGATATAAAATTTGAAAATTTTATAAACAAATATTTCATCTTTTTAACGCCAAAAACTCTTAATAGGTGGCATTAGAAACTTTTTACAAATTTCAATGGAAGAAAATGCTGTTTACATGGCTTAAATTGAGAGTTTCATACTTATAGGGAGCTATATATTATTTTCTTATGGTTATATTAACTATATTAATTTAGAGAATTTATGGTTAAAATGGGTCCTATAAACTAAGTAGGGATACAAGAACTAGGGCTTTTGTGGGTACAATATCATCACGTCATAAGCATGAGGAGATTAGGGTTAAAATTTGCAAAGAAACCAAGGCGCAGGGGCGGGACCGCCATTCACAACGCTAGCCGACTCACACTGCCTCATGCGGTGTTTATTGGCGCCAAGGAAATAGCCTATGATGGCGGCCTCGCCCTGTGTTGTTTGCTATTCCTATGGCAATAATGGAATGACCTATTCACTTTAGGTCTCGCTACGAAGATGACTACAGATGACTATAAATCCAGGAATGTATGGAGGGGTTGGAATGGCTAAGGTCGAATCCTAATCGGCACGAAATGATCTTGGAAACAACTGGCGTGGCTTAATTTACGCTAGTGACGTCATAGCCTGACGTAAAAATCGTATTTACCACTTAAATTATTTTCATTCATTCATTGGCTGCCAAAAAAACTTGTTTGCCATAATTCTAATCCCTCTACCCTAGGTCCTCTGCCTAGGCTGAGAGAATCGAATATGAACGCGAACATTTAACTTTAAAAAAGTCTAAAAGGTCACTTCTGCCATGCCTTTTTTAACGAGTCATGACATTTTTCGCCTTCGGTAGAAAGCTAAACAGACGTAGGGGGAGGAGCTACACTTCCAAAAAAAGGACTCGCCTTATGCTTCCACCATCAAGGGTACAACGAGAGCCCCCTTAGCCATTCCAGCCCCTCCATACATTCCTGATAAAACCCAATTGGACAAATCCATAATTCGGTACTCGTCATGCAATAGATTTCACAACCCTCTGTCGTCATTCTCACAGAAAGGTATAACACTTGTAGGAAAACCATGGTATTTTCTTTAAAAGTAGCTCCAGTTTGAAATATTCATTAGTTTTAAACTTAACGCTAGTATTTAAAAAGATAAACATGTCGTCGCTAAAGACTGCAACTCTTAAAGTAAAATTAAAATGTAGAAAGGTTTTTTACCAGTACGCAGTAGAAAGTACAGACGAGACCCGTAACGCTTGACGTCACCCAGTAGGGAATCCCCGTTATTTTGGTGATGGCCAGAGCTGGAACGTACAGCACCAATCCCAAGTAGAAGACGTTAGTGATTAAATAGAATCCAGAAAATAGAAGCCTCGTCACTCGGTCGAATCTATTTTCCAAGTACTGATAATAATAATAATAATCTGAGCTTTGTCTATGATGGGATTTCCACACTAAGCCTGTACCTTATTTACAGGTGGGTCCCTTTACAATGCATAGAGGGGTGATGGCTAGCCCCTATGCCCCCACTGCTAACCTACAGCGCCCTACACTAACTATTACAGGCGTTAACCTCTGCAAGTTTTGATGGAAAGGAGAAACCTGGTTAGACCGTGGAAGAAAACTCCTTTTAACAAGCGGGGAGAGAACTTGCAAACTCTACGCAGAAGGATTTCGTCCCCGGTGCCACGGTCCGGGATCCCGCCCGGGATCCTCTTGCTGCGAGGCGAAAGCGCTAACCGCTACGCCACCCCACCATAAATACCAGAAACGAGAAACTAAAACCATGCTAATGCTCTTGCAATATTTAAGTTAGGTTGATTTTTCATTTATTATTTTAAAAATGATAAAAAAAAAAATATTTAATCAATCTATATCTATATAAATCAAAGTCCTGACTGACTGACTGATAATCAGCGCTCAGCCTGAACCGCTTGCCATAGAAGGCTGAAACTTTGCAGGAACGTTACTCATAAGTAGTAGGCGCGTACTAAGAAAGATTTTTCCAATCCACCGCCATCTCAAAAAATGGCACCCAGAAATGTAAAACAATCTTCTCTACGCATCAAAGTCCGCGCGTTTCAACCGATTTCGCAAATATTTAGTACACTGAATTCCTTTAACCTATAGACGGACTGAATGAATGGGTTCGATTTGTTGCCACCTTTTTAAATGGCGGCCAAAAACTTAAAATCCCTTCTTTATGGAATAATGATGAAAGTAATAAAAAATGCATTCCGACGGGCTGACGGGCAACGCCGAGTGCCTTCGCTCCTAGGGTGCTGCAAAAATATTAGTCATCAGTAAAATCTACTCATTCTATATATCATTTTAGATGGAAGTTCTTATTACACGCGAGCGACGCCGCGGGTAACGGCTAGTGTAGTATAAGATGCGATGGTCGAAAAACTTCATACTAAATTATGTTCGCCACGGAACATACAACGAAAACATAGAAGCAAATAGTTATTCGATTGATCTGAGGTGCAATTAATTTCATTAAAATAATGCGAATCTAATCATTCCAAGATATTTTCAGCATGTTCCATTGTGCAGACATGCCTTATTATTAGAAGAAAAATCTATAAGAATTACCATAAGTATGACATTATGCTAGGAACTAAACTGAGAGCTAGTTTGAGAACGACATAAGAGAACTGACCACACACTCGGTTTTGCAGTCCATCTTCCTATTTAGTCAGTACTAAGCCTCTCACCAGGCGTCACTATACGAGAATCTATGAACCTATACGTCACTTCATGACAAGCTTCCAGTAACCAGTGACAAACTTATGGAACGTGTCTTATGGGTTTTTGAATTTACTTAATTTTTACATCCGATAACATAATCTGACTTCTGGGTTTGGTTTCTGAACTAAGATAATGTTATTTTACGCGCGGTTAAATTACACATGTCTGTAGAGTTTGCAGTCCTTATAAAGGCTCTTTCAGACGATCCAACTTTTTGACTCAGCTTGATGGGTCAACTCGAGTTGAATCAACTAGTTGGATCGTGTGAATGGACGCTGGATGAGTTGAGTCACCATAAAAGTTGGCTAGGAAAAATTGGATCAGTGATCCAATTTTTGCTGACTCAACTTTTTAAGTTCATTTCTCCAGCCAATCAAAATGAATTACAAAATAAAGCCTTTTTCGCGGGTTATTTCGTAAGTGCCAAGGTAGGTGGCGCTTAAAAAGTTCCATTTGGCGGTAAAAGTTTAGTCGTGTGAATAGGAAGGATTTATTTCACTTTTCCCTTCAAAAGTTCAAGGGCAAGTTGATACAACCTTTTGACCCATCGAGCTGAGTCAAAAAATTGGATCGTCTGAAAGAGCCTTAAGTATAATTAAGCTTATCGAGTGTTAATTAATTTAGTCGATTAAATATTAGCAAATGTGGATGAGAGGGAAAGTATGGCAATGGCCATAGAGCCTGTGTCAAAAAACGCGGACATCAAAGTTTCACCAATAACTATTTAGTCTACTAGTGACTGATGGACTTGCAAACTCGCGACTGAAAGTAGTTCAGACATTTATGCTCCTAGGTTTAACCATAGCCCACTCGATCACGCGCATCTCGACGCAAGCTGCTCGCGCTGTAGCTAAATTACCGAGATTTGTTTTAAACGTATCTAGTTTTATGTGCTTTTCTATTGCTTCGATAACCTTACTTAAATCCGTATTATACCTTCAAATACCTTTTAAAACATTAGCAGCTACTCTGTCCTGACTACAAACACAAATCAAGGAAGTTCTAGCAAACACAATAGCAGACGACGGTAACCGCGTATCCGCGAATTAACACAAGACCTATTTTAAGGGAGTGAACAGGCCCAGTATAGCTACGCCAATAAAACGGTCAACTACGGCGAAACTCTGATGACTCGCGAGTTGGTTTTGGCCATTTTCATACTTTTCCTCTCATCCACTTTTGATACTACAATATCCATTAGCTACCTCGTAAATGCTGGTGTATTCCATATTATGAAATACAGGAACCATAGTAAATCCGATGATTATTTTAGTGGCTGCTCCAGCGACGGAACTTATCTGATACTGCGCACCGTATAAATACATTTCTCCCACACCCCCAGCCATAGCGATAGCTGAGAAGATGGTGGCCATGATGGAGAAGGCGACAGGGATGACGGACATACGGCGATCGGCCAACAAATACTCCGAAGTCGTAGCTTTGTTACGATTACGACCCGTAATTACTCCAATGATGGCGCAAACCAGTAACGTTACGCCTAACACCGCGTAATCCACTATATTCAAGAGCATTTTAAAATTGCTTTGAAAGAGCTTCTATTTCTACGCAACTTCGACAAGGCGATCGAGGAGTCGTAATAAAATGTTATACACATTAAGAGGCCCATTACATAATTATTTTATATAAACTTTCGATTAAATAAGTCATTTTAGTAAATCGTAGTTTATCGCGAGATTATTTCAGAGCGCGAAGAATATTTTACAGTCGCTCTTGGAAAATTATCCAATAAGCTATAATGTTTCAATGACGATAAACGTATCAAATATCATTAACGCAACGCAAGGTTATAATACAACTGCAAGGGTCTAGGTTTTTCTTTTTGTCATAAATTACAGTTCTATGACATACATATCGATCCCAACCAAGAAAAGAAAAAAGCTTTTCAACAAGTCGACCCGAGGGCTCGTAATAGTAGCCACATCGTACGAGTGAATGGCCCCTCTATACCTACCCTAATGAGTGGATAACCCCTCTATACCTTACCCTAATGAGTGAATAACGCTATCTTTTACAATGCTTAAATGATTTACCATGCATAAAATCAGAGTGAATAGCCCCTCGATGCCCTACCCTAAACGGTGATAAAAACTTCTGCCCGGTCGGTAAAAATTTATTTAATATGCTTTAGCCTCTCCAACCGCGAAGTTATATCTCCTGGCCTCGGATAGGATCATGACTCCTAGTTGAAGAGATAGAGGGAGAGAGAGAAGGGGACGGTGCCTGTGACAAACCTCTCTCTCCGAGTATAGCGCTTTATTCGAGACCGGTTCTTAACAAGCGATTTTGGGCGAGGCTGTATAGTACTGGGCTGGCAAGTGAAAGGTCCGAGGTTCGATTCTCCGTGGAGGAAGGAAAGTTAAAAAAAATACTACTTCAGATGCAGATTGTGAAAGGTGGATAAATTACATTTCCAAAACTTTGAAAATTTATGGTTTTTCAAAAAGATTTCGTCAAATTTATGTCATATCCCTAATTCAACTCCAAGGGAACAGCTTCATATTTTCGCCATACATTTTAGTTCTGAAAGCTGTGACGCGCAGCTTGCGAAAATTCCCAATAAACCATATCATAAGAAAATAATATATAGCTCCCTATAAGTATGAAACGTAGTACATTTTCATACTACAGCATTTGCTCCCAAGTTTGGCGCGCTTACGCTTTTACGCCCCGTGGGAGAAGTTTCGATACTACGAGTAAAAGGGGGACGAAACCGCCTCCGCCACCTAAGGTGTCCGCGAAAGGCACGATGGGCCGGGGATACTCCTTACCTCGTACAAGTGTAGGCACTAGCCTCGTTCGTCAAAATCTCGCGCCATCTATTAATTTATTATGATAATTTCGACATGTACTTAATCAGTTATAATTATCATAATAATAACGTCTAGATCTTTAATTCTGGCGGTTTGTGAAGTAGCAATTGTTCGATAAATACATTTCAAATTACACTTTCAGGCCTGAAAATACCTAGCTAGAACCAGAGTTCTTCATCATTTCTTATCCTATCTATTTCCTCAACAATTTATGCTAAATTACGGATCCAAATGATTAAATTAAACTCCGGGTCAGTTTAGGTCATTGCTATATTCACCACTGTATTCAAAAGCCATATAGGCTTGGCGCATGCAAAACGATATTAATGTCTCAAAAAAATGGAGCGTTCAATGAGTTTCCCGAAAAGGGTCAACCTCCTCGACTTTTTTAACATACCTTTATTTTTCGCCGGATGTAGGACATATGTTGAACGCTGGTAATCGATCCCATGAAGGACATTAATAACATTTTCAGTTCAAACAAAGCTTCGCTCCACTTATTTCTTATATCAAATTCTATAGAATAAAATCTAGGTACGGATTATTTCTACCGAAATGGTGGTATGAACTGCGTCCACTGACTCGGTTTTCGCAAAATGGGAAAAAATCAAATGACTAACTCAAAAAAAAAATACGATTAATTGAACTGATATTAATTAATGCGATCGAATTACTAAACGCAGAAGGGAATAAGAGAGAAGGGAGACATTAGAGCCTGCTTTGGTAACGAGAGTCCGACCAACCTCAAGAAAACCGCGGAAACTTTGCGCAAGTACACAGCTTTTAACCAATTTACGGCAAAAATAGTTCTTTAACTTCTCCGCGGTATCAGGCGGCCTATTTGTCTGCTAGATTTTCATTCTCCAAGAGGAAGAGGAAAGCGGACACCCAACCCGCAAACGACCCCGACGTACTCGATGACTTAACTAGGCAAGAAAACCGAGACCTGCAAGATCTCATGGACAGAGAAGAGGAAAGACTGGCAAATGATGAACCGCAACCCATGGTTACCACGCCCGACGTACCCCTTCCCGATCAACTGGAGGAGCTGAACGTATTGAATAATGCGATCTTCTGCGCTAGATTTACGCCAGCAATGGTGGAAACCAGCGCGGACCTTTACATTGAAAGACACAGAGACGCCATAGAGGATTATCTGAGGAATAAACTAGCTAAGGATAGGGGGATTAAATGGTATTTAACCGTTAGAGCACGTTACACACGTGAGTTGGGAAATTCAGAACAGGATGTAGAAATTTTAATATACCATAGAACCCGCAACCTCATTATTTTAACTCCTGATGTTATTCATGGGCAAATAGATCAGGGGATTGTAACGTTAAAACGTTTAATTGAGGAGTATGAAACCCAAGGTAGCGGTTGGACGCTGGATGGAATTATGTTCCTTCAAATTAACATAATAGCTTATATGCCACTACACGGGGGTACATATTTTGAGCTTCCGAAAAAACTCTCATCTAAGAAAGCCCTAACCAATGTTAAAAACCACGACAATAAGTGTTTCCTATGGTCAATTTTAGCCCATTTACATCCTGTAGTCAGAAACTCTAGCCGTGTAGAAAATTATCTACAGTTCCGTAATGAATTAGACTTAACGGGAATAACATTCCCTGTAGAGGTAAATGAAAGGATGCTAGGAAAGTTTGAAAGGGTTAATAACCTTTCAATTAATATATTTGGCTTCGAAAATGAGGTCTTCCCCCTTTATGTTAGTTCGAACAGGGTGGAGGAAGCACGTCAAATAGACCTTTTATTGCTAACCCAGGGGGAGAGTCGACATTTCTGTTTAATCCGCAATCTGAGCCGTCTTTTGTCATCGTTCACTGCACATAACGGTAGGACCTATTACTGCCGTTATTGCCTTCACCGTTTTTCCGGTATTGGGTTCGACCAAAGACACGAAGAACATGTTAAAGAGTGTAGCCTACACGGTCCGCAGAAAATCCAAATGCCAGTAAAAGAACCCATCCTGGAGTTCAAAAACATCGCCTGGCAACAGAAAGTAAGTAACTTTTATCTAAGTATTGAGAGCAACTGTCCCGAAACATATAATGTAAAATCTTAAATTTGTTTCCAATTTTTCTGTTCCATTAGGTGAAGTTCGTCATCTACGCGGATTTCGAGTCAATCTTAAGTAAAATACAGGGATGCGATCAGGACGCTACCCTCTCTTCTTCCACGAAAACCTCCCAACACGTTGCCTGCGGGTTCAGCTACGTCATCGTTGGACAAGACGGTTCAGTGTCAAAACCAGTGACGTACAGAGGAATGGACGCGGCGGAAAGGTTTTTACAAAACCTTATTCGTGAAGATGAAATCATCCAGGGGAAGATAAAAGCCAACGTACCCATGAACCTGACAAACTCGGAAATGACGGAATTTGTATCAGCCCAAGTCTGCTACCTATGCGGGAAGGCGTTCACCCATGATAACTGCAAAGTTCGGGACCACGACCATTCAGATGGGTCTTACAGAGGAGCGGCTCATAATACCTGTAACCTCAAGTTGAAGACATTGAAATTCGTTCCGGTGTTCATGCATAACCTATCCCGCTATGATGCCCACTTGATAATGGACAAAATCGGACTCTTTAAACATCAAGAAATTAAGTGTATCCCGACGAATTCCGAGACTTACATTTCGTTTTCTCTGGGAAATCTACGCTTTCTAGACTCTATCAGGTTTATGCCAGCCTCGCTCGACTCCCTCGTTTCCAACTTGGCCAAGGGAGGTGCGGACAAGTTCAAATGCCTAAACTCTGTTTTCAAACCGGACGAAGTGGAGCATTTACTGAGGAAACAAGTCTACCCGTATGACTATTTCGATCGCGAGGAGAAATTTGACGAGACGGAGTTACCACCGAAGGAGGCTTTTTTCAACTCGCTCACCGATGAAAATGTTAGTGACGAGGATTATTCCCAAGCCCAAACAGTTTGGGAAAAATTCAGGATCGCTAACCTCGGCGAGTACCATGATTTATACGTCTAAACCGACGTTTTACTCTTGGCTGACGTATTTGAAAACTTCCGAGCCATGTGCTTGGAATATTACAAATTAGACTGCGCTCACGCCTTTACCGGTCCCGGTTTTGCTTGGCAGAGCGCTTTACGTATGACTGGAGTTAAATTAGAACTTCTTTTAGACCCTGATATGCACCTATTTATCGAGAAGGGAATTAGGGGAGGAGTTTCTCTGATAACCCACAGGTTGGCTGAGGCGAATAACAAACATCTTCCTGAAACCTACGACGCTTCGAAACCTAGTTCCTACATCACTTACCTGGACTGTAACAATCTTTATGGAACAGTAATAGAGAGTTTAAGCATCCCCTATACGCGTACGTGTAGCCACCTTTGACAATGCATCGGTCTAATGCACTGTCCCTTACAAAAATGTTCTTAAGAGTTCTAAAGGAATTTCTTTGGAACCCTACGGAGCCCTTGGGATAATTTTCTAAAGAAACTATTTCCAAAGACTTCCTTGGAATTTCCTAAAGAATTCTTGAGACAAATTTCGAAAGAATGTCTTGGGATTATTTTCTAAAGAAATTCTTTAGGGATTCTAGAGATAAATTTCTTAAGAAGGTCTAGGGATTATTTTCTAAAAAAATTCATTAGGAATTCTAAAGATAAATTTCCAAAGAATGTCGTGGGATTATTTTCTAAAGAAATTCTTTAGGCATTCTAGAGATAAATTTCCAAAGAACTTCTTGGGATTATTTTCTAAAGAAATTCTTTAGGAATTCTAGAGATAAATTTCCTAAGAAGGTCTAGGGATTATTTTCCAACGAAATTCTTTAGGAATTCTTGAGATCAATTTCCAAAAAAAGTCTAGGGTTAATTTCCCAAGGAAATTCGTTAGGAATTATTGAGATAAATGTCCAATGAAGCTCTAGGGTTTATTTTCCTAAGAAATTCTTTAAGAATTCTAGAGATAAATTTCCAAAGAAGATCTAGTGTTTATTTTCCAATGAAATTCGTTTGGAATTCAAGAGATAAATTTCTAAAGAAGGTCTAGGGTTTATTTTCCAACGAAATTAGTTTAGAATTTTAGAGATGAATTTCAAAGGGCCAGATATATTGCAATTATGCTTTACATATAATTATCTAAACAATATTTTTACCCTAATTGTTTAGCTAAAGTTTTCCTAGATAGATATTAACTTGATGGTTAAAAAAATTAAAAACTTTCACGAAGGCTATAAGACTCAGCAAGCGCTGAAATGAAATGTTATATTTACCCATTGTTTTCTTTTTTTATCTTTTTTTTTTTTGCCTTTAATAATCCGTGAGGTGTTTATGTAAAGGATGAAATAGATTGAAAGTAAAATAAGAGTAATTAAAATCGTTATGTTTAGATTTACAGGGAATCTAAGCTGTCAGTCGGAATTTTTGCTTAATTCTCTTATGGCATGTTTTATCTTTATTTCGAGCGTAATTAGAGTCCAAAATAAATATTTTTTAAAAAACATTGTAGAGAAAATTAGGTTAAACGCGTTTCTGATACTCGAAAAACTCTCAGTGAATATACATTATTAAATTTAACAACAACGTCTGTATCTACTGCTTGGCCATTAAAGCCTCCAAAACCCACTTAGTACCCCATACAATTGGACAAGTTTAAAACTTTCTGCCGTTTACGGATGTTTTTAAGTCGATTAAATGCCTGACTTTATAAGCCATTTCACACTGCATGCGAGAACTTCCCTCGCTATAAGGGGTGTAGTTCAGCATATAAGAACTACACTCCCTGTATTGGGATATGGTTTTCCATGTGAGAACTATCCTAGTTTCAAGTGACTAAATGAATTAACCCATAATCTTCCCTATATATTTCTCAAGAAAATTCCATAGACATTTCCCACGAAAATTCCAAAGACATTTCCCAAGTAAATTCCAAAGATATTTCCCAAGAAAATTCCAAAGATATTTCCCAAGAAAACTCCAAAGATATTTCCCAAGAAAATTCCAAAGATATTTCCCAAGAAAATTCCAAAGATATTTCCCAAGAAAACTCCAAAGATATTTCCCAAGAAAATTCCAAAGATATTTCCAAAGTAATTTCCAAAGAAAAAGGGGCCAATATTCCCCAATTTTCTAAAGAACGCCTTAAGGATTTCCAAAGAAATTTCCCAAGGAATTTTCTTAAGAGTTCTTAAGAAGATTTTTGTAAGGGGTGGAAGGTAGCTACACGTACGCGTTTAGGGGATGCTTAAACTCTCTAATGTGTCACCATTTACCTATGAGGGGTTTCCGATGGTTGCAGCCATGTGAAGATTTCACCAGAGAAGTTATTCTTAACCATCCCGACGATGACCCTCAGGGTTTCATTCTAGAGGTGGATCTTGAATACCCGGACAGTTTACACGTAGAGCATAATTGTCTCCCCCTCGCCCCTGAAAGACGTGTTGTTACCGCCGGCGAACTATCTCCATATTCAATAGATCAATTGAACAAACTAAAACTGAAAATTAAAGATAGTCTTCCCAAACTAGTCCCCTCGCTTTATAACAGAGAAAAATACGTGCTCCATTACCGAAATCTAAAGTTCTACCTCGCTAAAGGTATGAAATTAGGGAAGGTTCACCGTATTCTCACGTTTGAACAAGGGGCTTGGTTAAAACCCTTTATCGAGTTTAACACGGAGAAGCGGAAGATGGCCGCTAACGCGTTCGAAAAGGATTTCTTCAAACTATGCAACAACTCTGTGTTCGGGAAGACGATGGAGAATCTACGTAACCGCATAAATTTCGACCTTGTGCAAACCCGGGAGATGGCAATCAAGAAGGCGAGTTCTCCGGCATTCGAAAGGTTTACAGTTTTCAAGAACGACCTAGTTGGAATTCACCAACTGAAGAAATCCTTAACCTTGGACCGACCCATTTATACGGGCTTCACCATTTTAGACTTGTCTAAACTGGTTATGTACGATTTCCATTACAACACCGTGAGAGCTAAATATGGGGAAGCCGCCAAGCTTCTCTTCACAGACACAGATTCCCTGACCTACCAAATCTTCACCGACGATCTGCCCCGAGACTTTGCCGAAAACAAGGAGATGTACGACTTTTCCGATTACCCTCGAGACCATCCCTTGTTCAGCGAGGAGAACAAGAAGGTTCTCGGCAAGTTCAAAGACGAGCTTAATGGAGTACCGATTCAGGAGTTCTGCGGACTCCGTCCGAAGATGTACTCCATCTTGTCGTCGAAAGGGGAAAAGAAGACGGCGAAGGGAATTTGTCGTCGTGTGGTTAAGAAGAAGATTCGTCATGCCGACTACAAGGAATGTCTACTTCACCGTAAACTCACCGTGGAAGAGATGAAAAGAATTGTGAGTTTGAAACATTAACTGTTTTCCGTCACCCAAAAGAAACTCGCATTGAACCCGTGCGATGACAAGCGATACATCATCGACGGTGTGTCTACTTACTCGTTAGGACATTTTAAAATTAGGGATCTATAAAAGCGAGTTTTCCTCCGTGGCATAGCTCGGTTTCTCGCTATATGTAAATTATTTTTTCAAATATCTTAGAACTGTTAACTTTAATATCTTAGAATTGTATAACTTTTTAAAAAATATCTTTCGTGTAAATTTGTATATGTAAATATGTATAAACTTGCTATTTTTTTATAATATATATATATAATAAAAAAAATAGCAAGTTTATACATATTTACATATACAAATTTACACGAAAGATATTTTTTAAAAAGTTATACAATTCTAAGATATTAAAGTTAACAGTTCTAAGATATTTGAAAAAATAATTTACATATAGCGAGAAACCGAGCTATGCCACGGTAGTACAGGAAAAATAGGTTTTAACCCTGAACAAATTGAAACAAAGCTGAAAATTTCAGATCTTATAGATTTTTGGGCGCTCTTTAACGTGGTGTGGTCTCCCACACTCTCCCATTGGAGGAATTTCCGCCATATTGGAAAATGGCGGACAAAATCGAGAAAACGTTTAATAACTCCGGTTCTACTTAACCGATTAACACGTAATTAGGCTTCAATTGTACATCACCTTCAAACACATAATTCACCTTCTAAGATAATTTGTCTTAAAACTAACCGGAAGTTCACAATCTGACCCTGAAGACTAGCCTCATATAAAAAATGGGGATTTAAAGCATTTATGGTTTCTATTTTCAGAATACATTTCCAAAATTATACATATAGTTCCTATTACTGACAAATTTTGTTTCTTTTCTTACAAGTAGTGGTCGGCGTTTGGACAAGATAATCCACAGAATTTTGGTTAATCAGTTATCCATGGATAATAATCAGATAATTATTCGTGATTACATTGCATTAAGCATAGACTTCTCGTGGATAATTTCAAATTATGGATAAAGATAAAACAAACAGATATTATCCTATCCAAATGCCGACCACTACTTACAAGAGCTCTAATGTATAGTACGGGAGAGGGTAAACAGTAGTGTTCGTACGGGGTAAAAATTTAATCGGGGTCGGGGGCAGGTTATCCCCGAAAAAAACAAGTCGGGGTCGGGGTCGGGGTAAGACATCGCATGCTGAAAAATTTTGGAAAAATGATAAAAAAATCGTTAAATTTCTGGGTGTTTGGAAAGAAGCTTTATTAATATACAAATTCGAACTGTAAAAAAGCCCAATAAATTCCGACTTTCCGAGCTACGCAGCTACGATTCCCACGAAAGACCACTGCCATTACAAAAGACGGGGGAGGGCCGCCGACTTTGGAATTTTGGTGACTGTTTTTACTGTATTTTGTTTGTTGTTAGTTACCCCCTTGCCCTTTTTTCATAAAGGAGAAGCGGAGCACTTATTTGAGGCGAATGAGATGATTGTTTTTGGCGCAGGACAAAAAATAATTTGCTAAAGTAACCTAACCAAAATCTAACCCCGAAAAAAACCCCGACTACATTTTACATGTTAGGTACCGGGGTCGGGGTCGGGGGAAAAAGTCGGGGATCCCCGGTTTTCGGGGTCGGGGTCGGGGTCCCCGTACGAACACTAGTAAACAGCCTTTGTACCATCATAAAACTTAACGTTTTAATATATACCATTGTTCGCCCACACTTGTCAATACGGCTAAAGTCGAGTTAAAGCGTGTGAAACAAAGTTGACATAACCAAGTGTATACTTTAAATGAAGATTATGGAATTGAGCTTTTGAATTAGCTTCTCTTCCACCAACAAGTGCGGCAGCAAAGCAGCATTCAAATCACCAAGTTCAAACGTGGCTTGGAAGCAGCCTAAATGCTAGAGAATGGCGTTGGAGACAGGTAGGATCTGAACTCAAACCAATCGTTATCACTCTACAACCTGCTCCAGCTGAGCTTCTGCAGATGATCCCTCGTAAATGCAAGGAAGTCTGTGACTTGAAATGTGAATGCCTTAAATCTGGTCCACTCTGTTCTTCAATTTGTAGACAATGCAAGGGAGTATCTTTTTCAAATGAACATAGAGATTTTGAGGCTCAACCTCAAGAAGAGGACTATGATTAAACTTAAGCTTAACCAAAATTGATAAATATACTAATATACAAGTTGGTAAATAAAAATAAACCTCTCCGATACGAGACGCAATTAAGAGGCTATTCTTAAATAATTAAGAAAATATTATTGATATTAATTACATTAGTCGTCAGTAGTTTAACGTAATTCTACTGAAGTCGTTTTAAGAAACTTAATTCCAAAAATAATTTTAAACATAGCTATTGTTGACGTTTGAATTCTAGCGTATGCCTCTTTAATAATTTTTGGAAATTTAGGGTATATAAGGCGATTGATTCACAATAAATGATAAGAAATCCGCAATTGCATGAACCTATGGTTGAAGCCCTGCAATTGGGAGTCTAGACGTTTCTTGTAACCCTAACTTCTTGATCCTAACGTTGGGAGTAGAAGCCAAAAATTACTGCGAACACGTTTGCTCCGATTTGCCAACTGCGGACGCGGTGACCGACAAACAGACCCCCCCACACACACACGTCCAGTATAATACCTCTCCGTGACGTCATCGTCACTTAAAGTTGTAAAAATATAATGGGAATATTATATATTAGGTTTAAAACCCTCTTTGCTTTTATTTCGCATGAAACCGTTTCGAAATTCTCAAAAATTAGATTTGCCTTACCTTCCGGGCTGTATTGTGAACTTCCGGTTAGTTGTAGGAAAACATATCTTTAGGATGAATTATGTGTTTGAAAGAAATCTACAATTGAAGCCAAATAACTTGTTAGTCGGGTTAGTGGAACCAGAGTTATTAAACCTTTTCTCGATTTTGGAAATGTATTCTGAATATAGAAACCATAAAATGCTTTGAATCCCCATTTTTTATATGAGGCTAATCTTCAGAGTCAGATTGTGAACTTCCGGTTAGTTTTAGGACAAAATATCTTAGGAGGTGAATTATGTGTTTGAAGGTGATGTACAATTGAAGCCTAATAACGTGTTAATCGGTTAAGTAGAACCGGAGTTATTAAACGTTTTCTCGAATTTGTCCGCCATTTTCCAATATGGCGGAAATTCCTCCAATGGGAGAGTGTGGGAGACAACACCACGTTAAAGAGCGCCCAAAAATCTATAAGATCTGAAATTTTCAGCTTTGTTTCAATTTGTTCCGGGTTCCCTCTATTTTTGGGCTAAAATGACTGTACTACGGAGGAAAACTCGCTTTTATAGATCCCTAATTTTAAAATGTCCTAACGAGTAAGTAGACACACCGTCGATGATGTATCGCTTGTCATCGCACGGGTTCAATGCGAGTTTCTTTTGGGTGACGGAAAACAGTTCATGTTTCAAACTCACAATTCTTTTCATCTCTTCCACGGTGAGTTTACGGTGAAGTAGACATTCCTTGTAGTCGGCATGACGAATCTTCTTCTTAACCACACGACGACAAATTCCCTTCGCCGTCTTCTTTTCCCCTTTCGACGACAAGATGGAGTACATCTTCGGACGGAGTCCGCAGAACTCCTGAATCGGTACTCCATTAAGCTCGTCTTTGAACTTGCCGAGAACCTTCTTGTTCTCCTCGCTGAACAAGGGATGGTCTCGAGGGTAATCGGAAAAGTCGTACATCTCCTTGTTTTCGGCAAAGTCTCGGGGCAGATCGTCGGTGAAGATTTGGTAGGTCAGGGAATCTGTGTCTGTGAAGAGAAGCTTGGCGGCTTCCCCATATTTAGCTCTCACGGTGTTGTAATGGAAATCGTACATAACCAGTTTAGACAAGTCTAAAATGGTGAAGCCCGTATAAATGGGTCGGTCCAAGGTTAAGGATTTCTTCAGTTGGTGAATTCCAACTAGGTCGTTCTTGAAAACTGTAAACCTTTCGAATGCCGGAGAACTCGCCTTCTTGATTGCCATCTCCCGGGTTTGCACAAGGTCGAAATTTATGCGGTTACGTAGATTCTCCATCGTCTTCCCGAACACAGAGTTGTTGCATAGTTTGAAGAAATCCTTTTCGAACGCGTTAGCGGCCATCTTCCGCTTCTCCGTGTTAAACTCGATAAAGGGTTTTAACCAAGCCCCTTGTTCAAACGTGAGAATACGGTGAACCTTCCCTAATTTCATACCTTTAGCGAGGTAGAACTTTAGATTTCGGTAATGGAGCACGTATTTTTCTCTGTTATAAAGCGAGGGGACTAGTTTGGAAAGACTATCTTTAATTTTCAGTTTTAGTTTGTTCAATTGATCTATTGAATATGGAGATAGTTCGCCGGCGGTAACAACACGTCTTTCAGGGGCGAGGGGGAGACAATTATGCTCTACGTGTAAACTGTCCGGGTATTCAAGATCCACCTCTAGAATGAAACCCTGAGGGTCATCGTCGGGATGGTTAAGAATAACTTCTCTGGTGAAATCTTCACATGGCTGCAACCATCGGAAACCCCTCATAGGTAAATGGTGACACATTAGAGAGTTTAAGCATCCCCTAAACGCGTACGTGTAGCTACCTTCCACAGTGCATTAGACCGATGCATTGTCAAAGGTGGCTACACGTACGCGTATAGGGGATGCTTAAACTCTCTATTACTGTTCCATAAAGATTGTTACAGTCCAGGTAAGTGATGTAGGAACTAGGTTTCGAAGCGTCGTAGGTTTCAGGAAGATGTTTGTTATTCGCCTCAGCCAACCTGTGGGTTATCAGAGAAACTCCTCCCCTTCTCGATAAATAGGTGCATATCAGGGTCTAAAAGAAGTTCTAATTTAACTCCAGTCATACGTAAAGCGCTCTGCCAAGCAAAACCGGGACCGGTAAAGGCGTGAGCGCAGTCTAATTTGTAATATTCCAAGCACATGGCTCGGAAGTTTTCAAATACGTCAGCCAAGAGTAAAACGTCGGTTTTGACGTATAAATCATGGTACTCGCCGAGGTTAGCGATCCTGAATTTTTCCCAAACTGTTTGGGCTTGGGAATAATCCTCGTCACTAACATTTTCATCGGTGAGCGAGTTGAAAAAAGCCTCCTTCGGTGGTAACTCCGTCTAGTCAAATTTCTCCTCGCGATCGAAATAGTCATACGGGTAGACTTGTTTCCTCAGTAAATGCTCCACTTCGTCCGGTTTGAAAACAGAGTTTAGGCATTTGAACTTGTCCGCACCTCCCTTGGCCAAGTTGGAAACGAGGGAGTCGAGCGAGGCTGGCATAAACCTGATAGAGTCTAGAAAGCGTAGATTTCCCAGAGAAAACGAAATGTAAGTCTCGGAATTCGTCGGGATACACTTAATTTCTTGATGTTTAAAGAGTCCGATTTTGTCCATTATCAAGTGGGCATCATAGCGGGATAGGTTATGCATGAACACCGGAACGAATTTCAATGTCTTCAACTTGAGGTTACAGGTATTATGAGCCGCTCCTCTGTAAGACCCATCTGAATGGTCGTGGTCCCGAACTTTGCAGTTATCATGGGTGAACGCCTTCCCGCATAGGTAGCAGACTTGGGCTGATACAAATTCCGTCATTTCCGAGTTTGTCAGGTTCATGGGTACGTTGGCTTTTATCTTCCCCTGGATGATTTCATCTTCACGAATAAGGTTTTGTAAAAACCTTTCCGCCGCGTCCATTCCTCTGTACGTCACTGGTTTTGACACTGAACCGTCTTGTCCAACGATGACGTAGCTGAACCCGCAGGCAACGTGTTGGGAGGTTTTCGTGGAAGAAGAGAGGGTAGCGTCCTGATCGCATCCCTGTATTTTACTTAAGATTGACTCGAAATCCGCGTAGATGACGAACTTCACCTAATGGAACAGAAAAATTGGAAACAAATTTAAGATTTTACATTATATGTTTCGGGACAGTTGCTCTCAATACTTAGATAAAAGTTACTTACTTTCTGTTGCCAGGCGATGTTTTTGAACTCCAGGATGGGTTCTTTTACTGGCATTTGGATTTTCTGCGGACCGTGTAGGCTACACTCTTTAACATGTTCTTCGTGTCTTTGGTCGAACCCAATACCGGAAAAACGGTGAAGGCAATAACGGCAGTAATAGGTCCTACCGTTATGTGCAGTGAACGATGACAAAAGACGGCTCAGATTGCGGATTAAACAGAAATGTCGACTCTCCCCCTGGGTTAGCAATAAAAGGTCTATTTGACGCGCTTCCTCCACCCTGTTCGAACTAACATAAAGGGGGAAGACCTCATTTTCGAAGCCAAATATATTAATTGAAAGGTTATTAACCCTTTCAAACTTTCCTAGCATCCTTTCATTTACACTGTAAAAAATTGTGGTGTCTAAATAGTGCCATAATGGTGTTAAAACAATGTGCACTATTTGCGCACCTTGACAAGGTGCGGAAATAGTACGAAAATGGTTCGATATTTTAAAAACACCATTAGCTTAAACGAATGGTGTAGAAATGGGTTTATAAAGCATAATTCTTTAAAAGGTGTGCAAATGATACCTTAATTATATAAAATAACCCCATTGAATACCCCATTAAATGGTGCTCAAATGGCATAGAATTAGTGCGATATTTTTTAAACACCATTCGCTTAAATAAACGGTGTGAATAAGGGTTGTAAAAGCCTCATTCATTAAAAGGCGCACAAATGATACCCAAACGATATAAAATAACACCTTCGCAAGGCCCATATAAAAGGTGTTCAAATAATGTGAAAATAGAGTTATGTTTTGAACACCATTGGCTTAAATAGAAGGTGTAAGTAAGGGCGGAAAGGTGCGCAATTGATATAAAATAACACCTTCGCAGGCCCTTAAAAAGATGTTGAAATAATGTGAAAATGGAGTTATCTTTTAAACACCTTTCGCTTAAATAGAAGGTCTAAGAAACGACTGAAGAAACCTCATCCTCGAAAAGGTGAGCAAGACTCATAAAAGATGGTGAAATAACGTGAAAATGGAGTTATGCACTCTAAATTAAGGTACCTAAAAAGTGTTGTAGTTGGGTAAAATTTATTCCGCAGTATTTGTACACCTTGACAATGTGTTGAAATTGTATGAAAATAGTGCGATATTTTACAAACACCATTAGCGAAAATGAATGGTGCAAAAAACGGATTCATAAAACATCATTCAATAAAAGTTGCTCAAATTATACACAAATGGATTAAAATAACACCTTCGATTATACCATTAAATGGTGTTAAAATAATACGAAAATACACCTTTGCAAACCCCTATTTACCCCATTTTAAGTCCTTAATTAGCCCATTCCAAGTCTATATTTACCCCATTTACACCATTGCAAACCCCTATTCACCTCATTTGAAGTCCATATTTACACCATTTCAAGTCTATAGTTACCCCATTTCAAGCCCTATTTACACCATTGCAAAATCCATATTTACACCATTGCAAAACCCATATTTATACCATTGCAAAACCCCTATTTACACCATTGCAAAACCCCTATTTACACCATTGCAAAACCCCTATTTACACCATTGCAAAACCCCTATTTACACCTTTTCAAGCCTTATTTACACCATTGCAAAACCCCTATTTACACCATTGCAAAACCCCTATTTACACCATTGCAAAACCCTATTTACACCATTGCAAAACCCCTATTTACACCATTGCAAAACCCTATTTACACCATTTCAAGCCTATATTTACCACATTTCAAGTCTATATTTACCCCATTTCTTGTCCTATTTTCACTATTGCAAAACCCCTATTTACCTCATTTCAATTCCTTATATTTACCCCTTTTTAAACCTATTTACGCCAATGAAAACTCCTATTTACCCAATTTCAAATCTATATTTACCCCATTTCAAACCCTATTTACACCATTTCAAAACCCCTATTTACACCATTGCAAAACCCCTATTTACACTATTGCAAAAACCCTATTCACACCATTGCAAAACCCCTATTTACACCTTTTCAAGCCTTATTTACACCATTGCAAAACCCCTATTTACACCATTGCAAAACCCTTATTAACCCCATTTAAAGTCCCTATTTACACCATTGCAAAACCCCTATTTACATCATTGCAAAACCCTTATTTACCCCATTTAAAGTCCCTATTTACCCCTTTTCCAGCCTTATTTACACCATTGCGAAACTCCTATTTACCCAATTTCAAATTTATCCCATTTAAAGTCCCTATTCACCCCCATTTCAACTCCATATCTACCCCATTTCAAGCCTATATTTACCACATATCAAGTCTATATTTACCCATTTCTTCACTATTGCAAAACCCCTATTTACCTCATTTCAATTCCTTATATTTACCCCATTTTAAACCTACTTACGACATTGAAAACTCCTATTTACCTCATTTCAAGTCCTTATTTATCCCATTTCAAATCTATATTTACCCCATTTCAAGTCTAAATGTAACCCATTTCAAGTCTAAATTTAGCCCATTTCAAGTGTATATTTACCTTATTTCAAGCCCTATTTACACCACTGCAAAACCCCTATTCACCTCTTTTCAAGTCTTTATTTACCCCATTTCTTGTCACTATTTGCCCATTTCAAACCCCTATTCACCCCATTTACTGGGATCATTATTGTCGTGTTCGGTGGGACTTCACTACCTTTCCTATTGTGTATATACACGTTGAAGGCTTTTCTATTATATCATGAGTTAATAATATGTTAGCTCCCTATAAGTTACTCAGGCTCCATAAGCGTAATGTATCCAGCGATTTCTTCTCATTTCGCCCGCGCGGGAAAAAATCAGAATGTTGCGCTCTCTCTTGTCGAAAAAAAAAATCCCGCTCGTACGGCTGGCTCCTCGACCTCGAGTCACCGGCTGCTTTTTCACCAAGGGAGTGTTGTTTTAGTCGTGAATGTTTATGTTTTAACAATTTAACATTAAATCATGGCCTTTGTGTCAGTGTTGAGACAAAAAATTGCAGGAACTCAATGCAATTTACCGATATTGATCAAGAATGCTAAAGATAAGAGTTGTTATTGTGGCTGGAAACCAGAAAATTATACAACTGAGCTAAATCCAATCCACTGATCTCTTCACTGTTTTCTTAACCGAGGCTACTGAGCGAAATATTCGGCTGCTTAAATAGCTCCGATATCATTGGCTAGCTTCCACTACACGCGCTTCCGGGGAAAAACCAGAAGGAAGAGTAAATAAGATTTTCGTTCACGTGGCGGCCGCAGAGCGGCGCATACAATTGGGAAGCCGGCGGCGCGGGAGAAAACGCTGGAGTGTAAAAATGAATTGCCTGAGTAACTTATAGGGGGCTAACATATTATTAACTCATGATTATATCAAGCTCGAATTAACACGACTATAAGTTAATGCCGTTAAAATTATCCAAATGATCTCTCTTGGGTAACAACTAATGGAGTCAGATCGGTATTAATAAAGAGCACATGTTACTTTTTAAAGCAACACCTTTCTTTCTTAGGCATTAAACTAGATTCCCACTCGACCGAAAAAACCGGCGGAAATCACACAGCCAACGGTAAAAATTTTAACTTACGCTGGCGTCCGGCGGTAGACCGTTCAAACTACGACTGAATTTCCAGTTTGGCGGTAGATATTTTTGGGTCACGTGACAGATTTGAGTTGTTTCCTCAACATCTATTTCACACTCTTTGTCCCCTTGTCGCTTGTATCGTACTAGAAGGGATATTTTCTAGCTTCCTCAGTAAACTTTTCCTTATTAACATCTTATCTGGGAGTCGATTATTTTAAAATCGGCAACGATTTAGTGAATATCCCCTCGACTTGCTTTTAATATTACTTATCTGCGATTGCCAAGTCACGATATTTTTGATACGAACAAAGATGTATAATAATGATAGAGTCAAAGAATATTGGTTATTAATTAGGAAAAGGACTTAATTTATAACATAATTGTTCAATTGGCGATTGAATGAGAACAAAGGCAGACTTGGCTCTACATGGGATCTCAGAACGTTTTACGGCGGAGAGGGCACGAAGCGAGGCTTGGCCCATTTTTGTACATGTTAATGTTTTTCATAGGATCTCTTTTTACTTCCGTTAATTTAATTTTTCTTTCTTGGTGTTATGTTTCCGTTAAGCCTTGGTCAACCACAAAAATGGCGGCTATCAATCGATCTCGCGTGTGCGTGCGCTCTTGAAATTTATGACGTTGTCAGTGGGATAATTTCATTGGCTGAGATACCGGCGTAACGCCGAACACGACCGAAAAAATATAACACAACTTACGCCCGACCGAACGGAAATTCCGTCGGTCGAACCTCTTTCTGCCGGGTTTCCGTCGTCTTTTCCGTGGAGTGGGAATCTAGCTTCATAAAAGCGGGCCTATTCGAAAAAAATGCTCCATTACTTTAGGTTCTTGAACAATAACGCTATATTTATTAAGGATTTTGAAGAATAAGCATCTTCCTTTTCCAAAATATTGCTTGTTTTATAGATCAGATTAGGGTTAGGAAAGGCATAGGTTAGTTTTGCTTAGGCGTCTTTGAGAGCTACGGTTCCTAAATTAAGCATTTGACCTCGTGATAATAAGCGTATGCATATATTCATATCCTATAAATGCTAAAAATTGAAAAACCATTTCAATGATAATAAACATTTTATCGGTGACAGCGTTTAAAAATGAAATGTTTTTAGAGGAACTATGTTACGTTAGAAAATAGATTTTGGGTACTCATTCTATGTTCAAACTTCATTACAGTGTTACATAATGCATATGACTAAAATATAACAATTTGTTAATCGCTTTATCAAGGTACATTTCGCCGATTTGAAAATATTTCGTTCTTCTAAACTCTAAATTTTGCTTAATATTTAAAAAAATGCATGGAATTATTGCTCATTTTACCTAACCACTCAATCTTCATTAGATAATCAGATTATCTCGGGTATAGAGTCTTCGTGTTCCCGAGAATTACTCTGTTTCCATCGTGAACTTTTAATCATAATATACCGAATCCAAAACCGCCAAATTGCGGGGTTTTTCAGCCGAAGGGAAGACAATCTGTTAATTGCCGTAGTAAAATCAACTTGGAATGGGGTGAACAGGGGCTTGAAATTGTTAAAAGGGGACTTGAAATGGAGTAAATAGGGGTTTGAAACGGTGTAAATATGGGTTTGAAATGGTGTAAATATGGATTTGAAATGGAGTAAATTGGGGTTTGAAATGGAGTAAATTGGGGTTTGAAATGGAGTAAATTGAGGTGTGAAATGGATTAAATATGGCTTTTAAATGGAGTAAATAGGGCTTTGAAATGGAGTAAATAGGGCTTGGAAATGGAATAAATAGGGGTTTTGAAATGGAGTAAATAGGGGTTTGAAATGGAGTAAATAGGGCTTGGAAATGGAATAAATAGGGGTTTGAAATGGAGTAAATAGCCGCTTGGAAATGGAGTAAATAGGGCTTTGAAATGGAGTAAATAGGGCTTTGAAATGGAGTAAATAGGGCTTTGAAATGGAATAAATAGGGGTTTGAAATGGAGTAAATAGGGCTTTGAAATGGAGTAAATAGGGCATTGAAACGGAGTAAATAGGGGTTTGAAATGGAGTAAATAGGGGTTTGAAATGGAGTAAATAGGGCTTGGAAATGGAATAAATAGGGGTTTGAAATGGAGTAAATAGGGGTTTGAAATGGAGTAAATAGGGCTTGGAAATGGAATAAATAGGGGTTTGAAATGGAGTAAATAGCCGCTTGGAAATGGAGTAAATAGGGCTTTGAAATGGAGTAAATAGGGCTTTGAAATGGAGTAAATAGGGCTTTGAAATGGAGTAAATAGAGCTTTGAAATGGAGTAAATTGGGCTTTGAAATGGAGTAAATAGCTAGGGCTTTGAAATGTAGTAAATAGCTAGGGCTTTGAAATGTAGTAAATAGGGCTTTGAAATGGAGTAAATAGCTAGGGCTTTGAAATGGAGTAAATAGGGCTTTGAAATGGATTAAATAGGGCTTTGAAATTGATTAAATAGGGCTTTGAAATGGATTAAATAGGGCTTTGAAATGGAGTAAATAGGGCTCTGAAATGGAGTCAATAGGGCTTTGAAATGGAGTGAACAGAGACTTGAAATGGTGTATTAATGACTTTGTTTTACACCTTAAACGTGGTGCTAAATATAGAAAAAATATTTAACACCTTCACTTCATTTGGTGTAGTAATGTGATATACGTGGTGTAACTTTGCCTACATTTAACACCATTAAACTAAGAAGTAATATTAGAGTTCAAAAGATTTCCTGAAAAAGATGTTAAAAAGCACTATAAATGGTGCATAAATGCCTAATATTTCGTTCATACTTGCAAATAATATTTGTAAAAGGCGTGAATTTATCATAAAAATCATTGTTATCCTGGGATTATTGTAACTCTTGCTAAAGCTTATTCCCCGATGGTATTGTATTAAGCAACACCTAAAATTGGCATCAACTTAAGTTGATTAGTCCGAGTTGGTGTGTATATAGGTTCGTATCTTTCATCCACGAATTCCTACAATATTTGGACCATTTTTATCGTAATTCTCGATATTCAATCTACAAATAGAGCCCTTTTAAAAGGAATTTAAGCCGCCCAAAAATTAGCTGCAAAATTTTAAAGAAAAAATAGAATCGTTCACATTTACCAGTACCAACCCTAGTTTAATAAATATTATTCTGTAATTTAATTAAGATAAAGTTCTGTAGGTTAAGTTTAAAATGAACCTAATGAGTAAGTTACTGTAGTTTATTACTAGATTTATTTTATTCATAATAGGAATGCTATTTTATAAACAATAAAAAAAAAACCCGAAATTCTAAATTAGCTGGGGTCATCTTATAATGAATATAGTAATACTAATTCTTGTCACTAGACGTCGCACAAAAAGTATATGGCTGGAGCCATCTTGTTGTTTTTAAGAATTCTAACTTTGCGCGTCCCTTGAATGAAATTGTTGGAACTAACATGCAAGGCTTAACTAAGAACCTTAGGATTATCCATGATTAAGAATAATGTTTTCAATTTCAGTGCTTTTTAAATTTTGAGGGATTCTGATTTCTTTTAAACCTCGTTACCCATCGCATCACAAATAAACATTTCATTATCATTCGCTTTAGAAAAATGATTAGCCTCACTCTAATCGTTCCTTTTTAAAGTGTATGATTGGGATCACACTATTTTTGTAACTTTTAAACGGTTTTGAAACTTATTTATTTAATCTCTGATGTAAATTGGAGATAAAGAGTCGATAAAAATGATCAGCTTCATACCTGAATCTTGTCTTTGTTTCATGAAAGTCATAGCTATTCAACTAATAGAGTTAACTTACAATCACTAAAAGGAAAATTTTAGATGTCGATTTCTTCGAAGCGAAAACGTTGGAATTTGAAATCAAATCGTCATTGGTATCAATTTTTGATGAATGACCGGTCAAAAGTGTGCCAGTCAAATTGCCAGACCACGCCCAGGTCAGTACCATCGTCCCGAAAATCCAAACTGAAGGCAGAAATCTCTTCACTCCACGTTTTTCCAAAGATGTTACCGCTAAATTACATTGAATATATATCAAGGGAGGGCTTCCGATTAAGGAATAAATTGATATCTCGAACAAAATGTCTTGGCCAAATATATCGAAATAAATCTCTATATAAAACTTTTGATAACTGACACTTGTTTAATCATATAGTCAGATTTATTTGGTTCCGTGAATTTTTTTACGCTAAACTGATATCGGGAGATTTGACCTACTATCGTGGGGATATTGTCCCATCATAGGGCGGTTATGTCTCAGCACCCAGTTGACTTTGTCTGGGTGGCGGAGTTTGTCACAGAAGCTAATTATACATATCCAAGGTGACGTCTTTTTTAAATTCTTTACCTCAAATTATGAACGCCCGCTAAACTGTTCCCTAAGAAGAATGTCCGATAGTAAGGACAAAAATACGTGAAGCCTTCACATGAGCAGTTCCCTTATGAGCGGATTTCATAATAGCGGTCCTCATGACAACAGTTCTCTAAATAGCGATACCCGAAATGGCAGTTTACCCATTACAGCAATTACCGATACAGCGGTTCTCGTAAACGCGGCGTATCGTTTCAGCAGTTCTCGAAAGAGCGGAAAAAGAGATATGCGAAAAACCAGAAGTAAATGAACCGAAGTTATTAAAGAATGGATAATTAACCAAATACATTGGCCCCGTCGAGGGGGGTTGAAACATTGATGCATTTGTTCCCCATTTTCTACTGAGAAAGGTCGTGTAATGGTTGATGGGATACTATCTGACGCAAGCCTCTACACTGTAAAAAATAATGGTGCATTCTTACACCATATATGCTGTTTTTTTCGGTGCCAAAATTGACACCATTTAAGGTGTACATCTACACCATTTTCATGATAAATTCACGCCATTTACAAATATTATTTGCAAGTATGAACGAAATATTAGGCATTTATGCACCATTTATAGTGCTTTTTAACATCTTTTTCAGGAAATCTTTTGAACTCTAATATTACTACTTAGTTTAATGGTGTTAAATGTAGGCAAAGTTACGCCACGTATATCACATTACTACACCAAATGAAGTGAAGGTGTTAAATATTTTTTCTATATTTAGCACCACGTTTAAGGTGTAAAACAAAGCCATTAATACACCATTTCAAGTCTCTGTTCACTCCATTTCAAAGCCCTATTTACTCCATTTCAAAGCCCTATTTAATCCATTTCAAAGCCCAATTTACTCCATTTCAAAGCCCTATTTACACCATTTCAAAGCCCTATTTACTCCATTTCAAAGCCCTATTTACTCCATTTCCAAGCGGCTATTTTGTATTTTCTCCATTTCAAACCCCTATTTACACCATTTCAAAGCCCTATTTACTCCATTTCAAAGCCCTATTTACTCCATTTCCAAGCGGCTATTTTGTATTTACTGCATTTCAAACCCCTAATTACTCCATTTCAAAGCCCTATTTACTCCATTTCAAAGCCCTATTTACTCCATTTCCAAGCGGCTATTTTGTATTTTCTCCATTTCAAACCCCTATTTACACCATTTCAAAGCCCTATTTACTCCATTTCAAAGCCCTATTTACTCCATTTCCAAGCGGCTATTTTGTATTTACTGCATTTCAAACCCCTAATTACTCCATTTCAAACCCCTATTTACTCCATTTCAAACCCCTATTTACTCCATTTCAATGCCCTATTTACTCCATTTCAATGCCCTATTTACTCCATTTCAAACCCCTATTTACTCCATTTCAAACCCCTATTTACTCCATTTCAATGCCCTATTTACTCCATTTCAAACCCCTATTTACTCCATTTCAATGCCCTATTTACTCCATTTCAAAGCCCTATTTACTCCATTTCAATGCCCTATTTACTCCATTTCAAAGCCCTATTTACTCCATTTAAAAGCCATATTTACTCCATTTCAAACCCATATTTACACCATTTCAACCCCATATTTACGCCGTTCCAAACCCATATTTACACCATTTCAAACCCCTATTTTCACCGTTTCAAACCCCTTTTTTCACCGTTTCAAACCCATATTTACACCGTTTCAAACCCCTATTTTCACCGTTTCAAACCCCTATTTACTCCATTTCAAGTCCCATTTTAACAATTTCAAGCCCCTGTTCACCCCATTCCAAGTTGATTTTACTACGGCAATTAACAGATTGTCTTCCATTCGGCTGAAAAACCCCGCAATTTGGCGGATTTTGGATTCGGTATATTATGATTAAAAGTTCCCGATGGAAACAGAGTAATTCTCGGGAACACGAAGACTCTATACCCGAGATAATCTGATTATCTAATGAAAGTTGAGTGGTTAGGTAAAATGAGCAATAATTCCATGTATTTTTTTAAATATTAAGCAAAATTTAGAGTTTAGAAGAACGAAATATTTTCAAATCGAAGAAATGTACCTTGACAAAGCGATTAGCAAATTGTTATATTTAAGTCATATGCATTATGTAACACTGTAATGAAGTTTGAACATAGAATGAGTACCCAAAATCTATTTTCTAACGTAACATAGTTCCTCTAAAAAATATTTCATTTTTAAACGCTGTCACCGATAAAATGTTTATTATTGTTGAAATGGTTTTTCAATTTTTAGCATTTATAGGATATGAATATATGCATACGCTTATTATCACGAGGTCAAATACTTAATTTAGGAACCGCAGGTCTCAAAGACGCCTAAGCAAAACTAACCTATGCCTTTCCTAACCCTAATCTGATCTATAAAACAAGCAATATTTTGGAAAAGGAAGATGCTTATTCTTCAAAATCCTTTATAAATATATAGCGTTATTGTTCAAGGACCTAAAGAAATGGAGCATTTTTTCGAATAGGCCCGCTTTTATGAAGCTAGATTCCCACTCCACGGAAAAGACGACGGAAATCAGGCAGAAAGGGGTTCGACCGACGGAATTTCCGTTCGGTCGGGCGAAAGTTGTGTTCTATTTTTTCGGTCGTGTTCGGCGTTACGCCGGTATCTCAGCCAATGAAATTATCCCACTGACAACGTCATAAATTTCAAGAGAGCACGCACACGCGAGATCGATTGATAGCCGCCATTTTTTGTGGTTGACCAACGCTTATCGGAAACATACCACCAAGAAAGAAAAATAGAATTAACGGAAGTAAAAAGAGATAAGATGTTAATAAGGAAAAGTTTACTGAGGAAGCTAGAAAATATCCCTTCTAGTACGATCCAAGCGACAAGGGGACAAAGAGTGTGAAATAGATGTTGAGGAAACAACTCAAATCTGTCACGTGACCCAAAAATATCTACCGCCAAACTGAAAATTCAGTCGTAGTTTGAACGGTCTACCGCCGGACGCCAGCGTAAGTTAAAATTTTTACCGTTGGCTGTGTGATTTCCGCCGGTTTTTTTCGGTCGAGTGGGAATCTAGTTTAATGCCTAAGAAAGAAAGGTGTTGCTTTAAAAAGTAACGTGTGCTCTTTATTAATACCGATCTGACTCCATTAGTTGTTACCCAAGAGAGATCATTTGGATAATTTTAACGGCATTAACTTATAGTCGTGTTAATTCGAGCTTGATATAATAGAAAAGCCTTCAACGTGTATATACACAATAGGAAAGGTAGTGAAGTCCCACCGAACACGACAATAATGATCCCAGTAAATGGGGTGAATAGGGGTTTGAAATGGGCAAATAGTGACAAGAAATGGGGTAAATAAAGACTTGAAAAGAGGTGAATAGGGGTTTTGCAATGGTGTAAATAGGGCTTGAAATAAGCAGGGAGGGGAGATGCCGCGTGAATAGCGCGAGGTGTCTCTCTTTTGGGTGGGGGAAGTAAATTTCCCAGTCAACGGGGATAGTATCGCTCGGGCCACCGCGAGCTCTACTGCGCAAAATCCAAATTTTTTATCTCATGTAGCAACTATTCGTGATGTCACTTCGCGCATGCTCAATGATCCACCGAATGACCCAGGGAGAGAGAGAGAACATAGTATTTCATACCCCCGTTTTCAACCCCTTCCCGCTAGATACGAGTTCTGTTAGCATTAGGCGGCTTCTCCCTTTCCCTCCCTGAAATAAGGTAAATATACACTTGAAATGGGCTAAATTTAGACTTGAAATGGGGTAAATATAGATTTGAAATGGGATAAATAATTACTTGAAATGAGGTAAGTAGGAGTTTTCAATGGCGTAAATAGGTTTAAAATGGGGTAAATATAAGGAATTGAAATGAGGTAAATAGGGGTTTTGCAATAGTGAAAATAGGACTAGAAATGGGGTAAATATAGACTTGAAATGTGGTAAATATAGGCTTGAAATGGGGTAGATATGGAGTTGAAATGGGGTGAATAGGGACTTTAAATGGGATAATATAGATTTGAAATTGAGTAAATAGGAGTTTCGCAATGGTGTAAATAAGGCTGGAAAATAGGGACTTTAAATGGGCTAAATAAGGGTTTTGCAATGGTGTAAATAGGGGTTTTGCAATGGTGTAAATAGGGGTTTTGCAATGGTGTAAATAAGGGTTTTGCAATGGTGTAAATAGGGGTTTTGCAATGGTGTAAATAGGGGTTTTGCAATAGTGTAAATAGGGGTTTTGCAATGGTGTAAATAGGGGTTTTGCAATGGTGTAAATAGGGGTTTTGCAATGGTGTAAATAGGGGTTTTGCAATGGTGTTAATAGGGGTTTTGCAATGGTGTAAATTGGGGTTTTGCAATGGTGTAAATTGGGGTTTTGCAATAGTGTAAATAAGGGTTTTGCAATGGTGTAAAAAGAGGTTTTGCAATGGTATAAATACGGGTTTTGCAATGGTGTAAATAGGGATTTTGCAATGGTGATTAGGGCTTGAAATGGGGTAAATATGGACTTAAAATGAGGTGAATAGGGGCAAAAGTAAATAGATATCAAAAAGTTAATAGCTTTAAGTCAATCATACCTTCCCGCCTGCATGCAATGTAAAATGAGTATCGAGTATCACGTGGCTTGCTTGTAACCAATAGGATGTTCGCATGACGTCATAGAAGCGACAAGAGATATTGGAAAGCAGTACAAATTACTGAGCATCATGGGAGTAAATTTAGGGCAATATCATTGGTAGCCGCGCTTACGTGATGGAAAATGGCGCCGTAGTAGTGCGGGTAATTTCTGAATTATGGTAAATTATATTAAAATACTAAAGTCTAAAACTGTAATTAGTTTCATAATGCGGCGTAAAAAACGATTTTAGTTTCGCCTTCGGTATCGACCTAGAGCAATTTTTATCTGAAACCTAAGAATAACACCGCATACTCTTCCATCATGTTGCAAAGAAAAGTTTTCAAACGTCCTTGGCTCTTCCAACATTGTAGTATTGTTTTACGTTCATCTTTCTGTTTCACGAATTCGTCATAATCATATTCCTTATCCATTTTTCATATTACTATTTTATCACATTCATAGGCAATCACATGTAGTCTTCGCAGATTTTGTACTAGGCCTAGGCTATACTGTCACAGTCTCACAGCAGACAGCTGATTCAAATTACCTTTAGAACGCATGCGCGTCGATTAAACCTTCAACAACCAGCACTACTTTGTCTGAGCGGCACGACACTAGATACGTAAGGTACATGTCAAGTGGTTCGCTAGGTGCTACGCCATTTGTGCGCTGCCGCGGAATAAGAGCGGGAATCTCAACTTTCATAACGCGCCCATGCCGGGGAGATATTAACTTCTTGTTTATAATCTATTTACTTCTGATAGGGGTTTGCAATGGTGTAAATGGGGCTTGAAATGGGGTAAATATAGACTTGGAATGGGCTAATTAAGGACTTAAAATGGGGTAAATAGAGGTTTGCAAAGGTGTATTTTCGTATTATTTTAACACCATTTAATGGTATAATTGAAGGTGTTATTTTAATCCATTTATGTATAATTTGAGCAACTTTTATCGAATGTTGTTTTATGAATCGGTTTTTTGCACCATTCATCTTCGCTAATGGTGTTTGTAAAATATCGCACTATTTTCATACAATTTCAACACATTTTCAAGGGGTAAAAATACTGCGGAATAAATTTTACACCACTACAACACTTTTTAGGTACCTTAATTTAGCGTGCATAACTTCATTTTCACGTTATTTCACCATCTTTTATATGAGTCTTGCTCACCTTTTCGAGGATGAGGTTTCTTCAGTAGTTTTTTACACCTACTATTTAAGCGAAAGGTGTTTAAAAGATAACTACATTTTCACATTATTTCAACATCTTTTTAAGGGCCTGCGAAGGTGTTATTTTATATCAATTGCGCACCTTTTCGAGGATGAGGTTTTTTCCGCCCTTATTTACACCTTCTATTTTAGCCAATGGTGTTTAAAACATAACTCTATTTTCACATTATTTGAACACCTTTTATATGGGCCTTGCGAAGGTGTTATTTTATATCGTTTGGGTATCATTTGTGCGCCTTTTAATGAATGAGGCTTTTTCAACCCTTTTTCACACCGTTTATTTAAGCGAATGGTGTATAAAAAATATCGCACTAATTCTATGCCATTTGAGCACCATTTAATGGGGTATTCAATGGGGTTATTTTATATAATTAAGTTATCATTTGCACACCTTTTAAAGAATTATGCTTTATAAACCCATTTCTACACCATTCGTTTAAGCTAATGGTGTTTTTAAAATATCGAACCATTTTCGTACTATTTCCGCACCTTGTCAAGGTGCACAAATAGTGCACATTGTTTTAACATCATTATGGCACTATTTAGACACCACAATTTTTTACAGTGTAACGCCTAAAAAAAGAGGAAGACCCAGAAAAAGACCTGTTGAACGACAGAATCCTGATGAGGATATACCTAGTCAACCCATACCAAATGATGAAACCAAAGCTAAAATTAGAACGAATCATTCAATGGCAGAATTAACTGTAAAATATTTCCATGAGGTGAAAAATCTGAGGCCTAATATCATTACCCAAAACAGTAGTCATGATGAAGCTATGCTTTACAATGTGATAACATCTTCAACTCTGACATACTGCAAGATATTGACGAAGTATCCGGAAAAGCTTAATAAACCTGAAAACCTTACCAGTGGTAACGAGGAAGTAAACTACGCAATTCATAACTTCAAAGATGAAAGTGATTCAGCCCTCTACAAGCTTGGGGGTGGATGTTTAGGGGAGATATTGTCAAGGACTGCAAAATCTAGCGTTAACATTAAATATGCATTAAAGAAGCGAATAGCAGATCAGAAGCTCCAAAAAGTTGCTCTACTTATTAAAATGAACTCAATTGAAAAGGAAAGTCTTCCGATAGAACTACAAGTAAGAGATAACGGGAAAATGAGTTATCCCAAAACAAATTTCTTGGGTTTCATACGCACACTTAACCAAAATGTTCGGGAACATGCAAATAAAGCAGCTTTTATGAAATACGGGTCACAGATGATTAAAAAATGCTCAGCTGAATGTTTTAATTCTATAAATTGTCAAGAGCAAAAAGCGTTATTTCATGCTGCTTTACCCGAAGGATTTAATTGGGAACAACTGGACATTGATAATTTTTACAAAGAGTGGACAAGAAAAATGATCCATGCCAGAATTCAAGAGTTCATTTCAAGTACATGCAAAAAAAGGAAGGGTGGTCAAACACTCCGTGATCATCTTTACAGTTTTAAAGAAAAAACGGGGAAAGCCAAATATGTAGCCGAAACACGCGTAAGTAAGAAAAAAAATAAGGATGAAAATGTCAGATCAACATGTGGGTCAAACTTGGACATATCATCATCATTGCCATTACCTGAAAGTTTGCAGAAACGAATTAAAGTGAAAAAAATAGTTCCTACTTTAAACAGACATAATTCACCAACTACTAGTCAAACAGTAAACCATAGACGTTTTCAAGAGTCACCCCTAAAGACAACCAAAGTGATAAAGAGGAAAAAAGTTACTAAAAGTTTAGTGAGCCATACTTCACCAAAACCAAGTGCTAGCATTGATGACAGTTACAATAATTCGCCAAAAAGACAAATCTGTGATATTGTAAAGAGAAAAAGGCCTACAGCTGTGATACAAATGCAAGATCCGTCCCCAGTAGGAACAAAAAGAAAAAACACGATAGTGATTATGTTTATGATTAGTTTATTAATCACACAGTCAAAATAAAGGGTAAAAATTAAAATATCTCATTTTTAAACGTTAAAAAATAAAGAAATCTCATTTTAATTAATTAAATGTCTGATTCACGAATTGCGAGAAGTTGATCCCTATAATGCTTATTCCCTCGGTGATGTCCTTCAACGTTTATTCGGGTCTTTACAGCTCTTAATCCAGTATAGAAATTGGTTCCAGTTAGTTTATTAGACGTGGCGTACTTAATTTGTGAGAACAAACTTTCTATGGCGCTTCCATTTATCCTAATCAGTGATAAGAAATATCCTAGATGTAGCTCAAAGAAATCTTCAGACAAGCCTTTTAAACCATAAAACATTACTCTCAATAAATCCCAAGTTTGCCATGATAAAAATCTTTCTTGTCGGGGGCTGTTAATGTTAATATCAGGATTTTTTTCGAGAACCTCTTTTAGCCACTCTTCAAAATACGAAAAGCCTTCATCTATAGAGAGTATGCCCTTTGATCTAATATCAGTTACTCGCTGTGCTCGTAGAACACCATTTTCAAATATTTTATTACAAGCTCTAAGGTATTTATAGGTTTCTAAAGCGCTTTTGCGTTGTGATTCTGTACCATCTTTACCATGAGCAAATCCATAAAGCTCGCTCAGAACATCCTCTTGTTGAACCACTTTCGAAGGGGCGACGTTGAGCCTTGTCCAGGTATCTCATTCTATATAGCTTTTCAATAAAAAACGTGCTGATCGAGACTGCCCATGTTTAGCTCTCTCTTCATCTCTCAAGTAGACTTCTTCTACTTGTTTCCAGCCGAAAGGTATGCCATTTCTTAAAAAATCTTTAGGTCCATCTTCTCTTGATGCGTAGAGTTGGCCGATTAAATTCTTTAATTCATGTGATGGGCATATAATCCAGTGAAGTCTCATTCATTCTTTTGAAAATGGGTTTATAAAATGAGGTTGGACAGTGAAGTCGTAACTACCATTGCTTTTAACCTTGAATCCAAAAGCCCCGTCAACACCCATTGTAACCTTTAACAACGATAAATTTTCACTGGCCCCATCACAAACCAACCCCAGTGACTTAAAATTGTACATTTCAAACGCTTCCAAAGTTTGATATAGAGCAGTGACGAGTGATTTTTGTTGAAAGGGGTGAGATGAAGTAAAATACGGCCCAATTAGATCAAACCCTGAAGTTAAATCCCTCCACATAAACTACAAAACATATTGCATGGGTGCGGGTGCTTTGGTTGAAGTATCTTTAAAAATGTCTGTTAATTCAGGAAAATCCTCTTCGTCCATCGCCAGCCCCATAAACTCGTAAGTTTTGCTGTTCCATAGGACTTTGTCGATTACTTTAACCTCGTCAAATATGGTGATGCCAACTCCCATTGGAATAGGGTCTCCCAGTCTCTTTTTTTCAGACTGAATTTTTTGATATATGACTTGTTGTTCCGCTAAATACTCTTCATTAACTCCCGGCTTGTGATTCAATTTTCGTGTTTTTTCTCTTAAAGTTGAGATGCATGGTAAGTTCAAAATTTTGAAGCTTCTCAGTGCCTCGTAAGCTGCTTTACTTCTCGAAGCAACAGCTAGAGCCATTCTTAAAGTTATAGAGTTCCAAGTACCTACACGCTGGCTGGTTAGAATCTGCTCTTGTTGTGAAAAAAAATCTTTCTGGTCTGACAAGTGCTTTTTCAAGGAGTCTTGTTCCCATGCTTCTTTTAAAATTTCTTTAGTGCAGCCTTCAGTCGATTCTATGCTTTTTTCAAGGACGTCACTGTACTTTTCATTAATCAATTTGACTACTTCTGTTAATTCTTCAGATTGATTTTCATTCACCTTGACATTTCTGAGTTTTAATTCTTTTTCAAATTTCTTAATCTTTCTTCTCAAAACTGATCTGGCTTGTTGAATACGAGACATGCGTATTGACTTACTCTTTGGTGTAAGATTCTTAACTGGAAAATTACTCGACACTCTCTGCCTCTTAAATTTCCTGTTTGGAGACTAACAATTTGCGTCTCTTAGCTCTTGTTACATTATGTGAAATATATGTGCAATTTGGACATTTTTTCTTAATTATTTGATTAGAGTCAAAAGTGGGTTTTAATATTTGGTGCGCGGTAAGTGGCTGGTAGTAAACGTCACATTTATCTGACTGGTACCGTTCAAAGGGATATAGAATATGCATAAGACCTTTGAGTGAAGTCAGATTGGCATTAAGAACTATGTTGGGATTCACCCCAGGGCAAAATATGTGACCTGAACGACCTGATATAAGAGTTAGAGTTGAGATTAAAATTTCGATGTCAATCGCACCATCACAGCCTAGAAGAGTGAACATTTTCGGGGCTTTGAATAACACAACCAATGTACAGTTTCCGTTCACACGCACAACCAGTTTAATTGGCTGTTCACCAAACCCTCTATCTTCACTAAAAAGTCCAATAAGTCTTTTCCTTGTGATAATCAACACAGGGGATCCTCCATATTCTTCTCTAATCTATAAAACCATATTTTAAACAAACATACATTTCAAAAATTCAAATTTAACAAGCTAAAATTCAAACCATTTATACCATGCTTACATACCTCGTAAAATAGTTCGTCAAAATTTTCTTTTTCAAGCGTTCGTGTGATGGCATTAAACAACATTGGATGATATCGGGTATCTGTTTGACTACTGGCATGCTTTGACTCTGGTTTAATTGCATCGTTTGGCCGTTTAGTGATAGGAACTTCTAAGTAACATCATGAATTTATTCATTTAACATGAATATATATCTGCATTGACTAGTTAAACTACATATTCAGGGATGGGAGGGGCTTAGTTTGAGTGACGTCATAGAATTTCCGGCGGTTTGTTTTTAAGGCTAAGCTCTTGTCATGCGAAAAACTAATTATGCTTGTAAATTGATCAACTACCGCATTAATTTTACCTCTAACAGCTGGAAAAAAGCCAGCATGATCAATTCTCACCATTTCAGATGTTGATAGTTAATTTTGAACCGTTTCATTTTCTTTATGGCCAAGGCTTAGCACTTTACCAACAGTTTTCAGTTTTAGATTAGGAAAAACATTGTACGCACTTAATATAATTTCCTTTCAAAGATTAATATCACTTTCGGATATCGTGTTGGGATTTTTATTCACGTATCGGCGATCATTTTTAATATTCAGTTGACGCAGTTTGGTAAACCTAACCGAAAATTGTATCCCTCATACAATTTTGTTAAGCTGGTCGTCTGCTGTTCGAACTTCCAGGTGTCTCGATTTTGATTGGCTACCGCGATGACGTTAAACGCGTTTGTAATAGAAAAGTCCCTCCCATCCCTGAATAACATGATAGAAAGGCTAATGATACACATATATATTCATGTTAATGAATAAATTCATGGTAACATTGGGTAGCTACTGCAGTCATTTTCTTCAAAGGCTTAGCCTCTTTGCTGCCCGAATCTTTATTTTTAATAGCAATTTCTCCCATTTTACATGTTACCGCTTTATTTTTAGTTGCCACTTGGGGCAGTAAATTAAAATTACATTGTGTTTGCACGTTTTTGCTTTCGCTGTCTATAGACTGCGGAAGCATTGCAATTACCCCTTACGGCTGGGCGCCTTCTCCCCCCCCTTCTGCCCCCAATTTTTCATGTGACCTGGGAGAATCCATCATAAATAAAGTTACTTTCATTTCAAACTTCCCGCTAGAAATACGAACTTCAGCGACATCTATACAAAGTCCCATGAATATTTTACTATTGAAGAATTAATTTTTTGGCACGACCGGGATTTGAACCCGCCACGTTTGTATCCACACAGGCACCAGAGTACAACGCCTTACAGACTGAGCTATTGAGGCTTAGTACCTCTTTGCGATTTTCACCAACAGTATCTCACTCTTCCCTCGACGGGCTAGCTATTTTTACTTTTGCGCTCTTTAGAGCAGCGAAAGTATTGTTCTGACCTCTGTTGGCTGGACGGCTGGCTGGATTTGGTGTAACCGCATAATAAGTTTCGTCATAAATAAACTTTTGAATTTCAAATTTCCCGCGAATTTTCGACTCGAAATTCACCCGTAGTTCACCTCACACCTCATAGGTGGCGTAACGTATTTAATTTCAATTGAAATTATTTTTCTGTCGGCGCCGGGCTTCGAACCTGCAATGTCCTGATCCATACGAGACGCCAGTGAAGTCGCCCGACCGCGCGCTCTACCACGAAGCCACGCTTGGTTGTAATATAGAGCGAGTTAAATTATACTGAAGAGAAGAAAGAGAGAGTTAGGATATGGACCCCCCCCCACCTCCCCGACGCCCGCACTTACTGCGTGGGTTTAGCGGGAGACGAGAGAGAGAGAACTGTGCAACTGTCTGGCTTTAGATATGGACCCCCCACCTCCCCGACGCCCGCCACTGGATGCTGTCGAATATATATTGTATCGCGCTAGAGGAGGAGAGACAGTTGCTTGCAATTTTTTTTTTTGCAATTTATAATTATTATATATCTTTTTAATCCTAGGCAAGATTAGATTTCTACTTGGGAACTTAAACATTACAATTAATATTATCATATTAATCAAAAAAGAAATTAAGGTTCTCCCCGACAGAAGGCGCGCTAAGCAGAGAGAGTTTTCTAATTTCACCAATGATATCGTTTTTAAGACTCGTCTGCTTAAACGTTAGGCAGGTTGATTTACTAATAAAATTAAATGTATTAACAAAATGAAACTCGAGTCAGCGTTTTAAAACTATAACTAGTTTGGGACGGTGGTACCATTGCTCACTATTTGTTTGGCAAGTTTAAAATTAAATGATCACTTAACGGAACTGACATAAAATAATAGGTAGATTTTTGCAGAATTAAATTGCAGATTCTTTGCAAAATTAACTAATCATTTTGGCAGTTTCCGCTCTCGCTGGGTTCATCTACTAATTATATAAAAAAGGACTTGGTTTGCCCAAGCCTAAAAAACAAAACGATAAGAGTTTTTTCCAGTTGACTGAAGCGCGGATATTTTATTTTTCTATATAATTTTAAAGACAATCTGTATTTTACTACTCTTTAATTCAATCTCCTGATTTTACTGGTAATGGATTTATTTCCTATAAATTAATTGAAATAAAATATCTTATCTCAGATTTTTCAACAACAATTCCATTTTCGTAAAAATTTTATCATGAAAAATCTGAGATAATATTTTATTTCAATTAATTTATAGGAAATAAATCCATTACCAGTAAAATCAGGAGATTGAATTAAAGAGTAGTAAAATACAGATTGTCTTTAAAATTATATAGAAAAATAAAATATCCGCGCTTCAGTCAACTGGAAAAAACTCTTATCGTTTTGTTTTTTAGGCTTGGGCAAACCAAGTCCTTTTTTATATAATATCTGTTCCTTCAGTCTTTATTTGTATTAATCTATTATAAAATAATATTTGCCTGAAATGCGAAATTTTTCACTTCTAGGACGAGGTTAAAAATGGTTCTACACTTTTACTAATTCTTATATGATACGGCTCACAATTCGTTTTAGAACCCGAGCTTTATAGTCAACTTCAAAACAAACCTGCCACGATTTTAAACTATCAAAGCCGTATCTTTTACAGTCCACTTTACGATTGCAATTATCCATGACATTGCGTGCACTGCCCTTGTACGTTTACAGTGATTGGCACCGTGGACAGTTATTTTAATTAAAATACCTAGGCCACAGGTCCAGTTTTAAAAATATCCTTATTTCCAACACTGATCCATCTATCCTTCCAGCTTTTAACAATCACCCATTGCATAGACTCACTCAATAGTCTGCCTAAGCATGGATTTAGAATAGAAGCTTACGCTTCCTGGATATTTCACTCACCTTAAAACGCGCACAACATTTATTCCTCGTCTAAAATAGTACCAGCCTGGCACGCGCGTTTGTGACGTAGAATTTGAGGCAAATTCAGAGGGGGGTTGAAGTTTTTCACGTGATCGAGTTCAAATTTTGAATAGCGCGCGATCGCGCGCGCCTAAAGAAAAAAGTTTGCTTCAATTTCTACGTCCCCACCCGCGCGAATTTTTGTGACATAAATGTGTTTAAAATCAAAATGCCTTACTGAAGGCTACAGGGAAATATCCATGAAGCGTAAGCTCCTATTATAAATCCATGGCCTAAGTAAGGCAACTTAAGCCTTGGTCGAAACTAACATCTAAAATATAAATTAAAAAGGTATCTTAAGTATAGAATTTCAACCGAGACACATAATTAAACGAAAATTAGACCCGCCAGAGAAGTTTTTAATAAATATAGTGTTATATTTATTTAAAAATATCAAGTTAAAGTTTCAAGGCGGTGAAATGGCAAATTAGCGTCGTCTACTGTAGAGTAACGAACAATTAGCGTCGTCTGCTGTAGAATAATCTTTTGAGGTACTTACATTTTTAATTAAATTAACATACTTAGACTTAATTAAATTTGGTGAAACTTGAAAAAGGCACACCTTGAATAGTTACTTGTTAATTTAAAAGTATTCCGAAAGCTAACATCCATGTAGTTTTTAAATGATTCGATGTACAGGAGCACCAAAAACCCCATGTTATTCCTATGGGAAAATCGGCGAAAATCTGTGAATTTTCATTTAACATTACGGGAGGGTGTGGGATCTTATCTAGAAGGGCCTACCGGCCCTCTAGAATAACAGTTACGTAAGTGATAATTATAAAAATAAAATCAACAATCTCATAAAATCAACAACTCAAAATATAAAATGAAATTTATGATCAAAATGAATCTAATTTCAATCAACGACAAACGGAATCAACGTGTTCATCTCTCCATCCACGGAAATATGAAATTTCTACATGAAACATGAAAGTGCTATCAACCTAACAATTTTTAGAAATGTAATTTTAATCAGTGAAACATACTCATTTAAAGTTAACTAATTATAAGTCGCTAATTTGATTATTATATTTAAAAAAAATTATATTATTTAAGTAATAAATTTAACGATGGTGTTGATAGTACCAATAGAGTATTCAAGGATTGATTACGTTAATATCAACATATCAAACAAAAAGTATTTAATTATAATTTGGAATTTCAATTTAAATTTATACAGTTTTTTTAAATGCCCATTGAGATTCAGAGTCTGTCACTGAATGTTGAAGATCTCCAGTCTCTGCCAAGTGATTTAAATTTTCAGACCCTCTCTGTGGGAAAGGGGGAATTAAATTAACGAGACTTACAAACTGACATCATCCTTAAATTAAATAAGGATTATAAATTAAAATTTAAATCAAGGTATTGAAGGTTTAATTAACGTTACTTTGAAAGTATCAAATTAAAAATTTACAACTTAAGCTCATCAATAAAAAGAACATTAAGATAATTATTAATAGGCATAAACAATCATCAATAAAAAGAACATTAAGATAAATATTAATAGGCATAAACAATCATCAATAAAAAGAACATTAAGATAATTATTAAAAGGCATGGACAATTTACAACTTAAGCTCATTAATAAAAAGAACATTAAGATAATTATTAATAGGCCTTTCCTATTATGGGGGTAGTAAAACTGTACCAGTCCAGAAAGAACATACAATTTTGTTTAAGAATGGACTAGCAAAATTTCACTATTTTGTCTTCCTTAAACTTTGTATTCTGGCTAGGGATGGCGGTTTTCGGAAAATTCCGAAACCGATATTTGACGATGTCAAATCCGGAATTTACCGGAATTCCGGAATTTTTTGACACTCCGAAAAATCCCGGAATCAATCCGGTTTTAATTCCGGAACCAAACCGCATTGATCCCGGAATCAATACGGTTTCAATTCCGGAATCAATACGGTTTCAATTCCGGAATCAATACGGTTTCAATTCCGGAATCAATACGGTTTCAATTCCGGAATCAATACGGTTTCAATTCCGGAATCAAACCGGTTTCAATTCTGGAATCAAACCGGCTTCAATTCCGGAATCAAACCGGCTTCAATTCCGGAATCAAACCGGCTTCAATTCCGGAATCAAACCGGCTTCAATTTCGGAATCAAAACCAAAATTACACCGACACCAAATCCGGAATTTAACCGATATCAAAACCGGAGCTATTAACATTAACTATATAGCTATAACTTACATTAGCTATATAACTAATCAAGGCAAGGAAAATAAATTTTGTTAAATTATGGACAGACAAATAGGCTAAACACCATCAGCTTTTATTGTATATTGTTGAGTTTGTTTCCCACGGTGGAATTTAGAATTTTGTTTTTATTATTTTATCACGAAAGAGAGCCAATCCGCCCCTCTTATACACCGACTTCCTAACAAAATTAAAGTTGAATGTGACGCCACGAATAGCATTACGCCAACCTCCCCCTTGTCACGGACTGTCACATATTCCGAACCCCCCCCCTTGTCACGGACTGTCACAAATTCAGAAACTCCCCCCCCCTTTAAGAGTGTGACGCCGTTTATGGAAGGTTTCCATTTGTATTATTTGAAGAGATGAAGATTGAAGACAATAGTGGTGTGTCTTACTCTTGATTCTTGAGTAATGTTGGCTGAAAACATTCCGTATGATCCGGAATTCCGTACAAACCGGTATTCCGTATGATCCGGAATTCCGTTCAAACCGGTATTCCGTATGATCCGGAATTCCGTTCAAACCGGTATTCCGTATGATCCGGAATTCCGTTCAAACCGGTATTCCGTATGATCCGGAATTCCGTACAAACCGGTATCCCGTATGATCCGGAATTCCGTACAAACCGGTATCCCGTATGATCCGGAATTCCGTACAAACCGGTATTCCGTATGATACGGAATTCCGGTTTTCAACTTGGAAAATTCCGTACCGGAATTTTTCGGAAAATTCCGGATATGTTCCGGAATTCCGGAAATTTTGCCATCCCTAATTCTGGCAGCTCTGTTGCCAAGAGTTTTTTGTTAGTTTGGCAACCTAGGCCATCGTCATCAAAGCAATGTTTTTTCCTAACCTCAGGCTCATACGCCGAAGTGTGTACCTTATTCGAATGTTAGGAAAGGATTTTAAAATATCCATGCGGTGGCATAACTAGTTAAATATCAGCAACAGTTGAAAAACCTTCGCCTAACTAACAAGGTCTGCTACAGTATAAGGTACAATTCGTTCAGTAATATAAATCGGTTACATAATAATAAAAATATAAATTTAAATAAGATTTGCAAACGCATCAGAAACTCCCGTTACTCGGACCCCGAGTCCCCGACTCCCCGTCTCCCCGATACACTAAAGACCGAGGCTTAAACCTCGTAGCTCGCGGCCATCTTTATTGTTTACATCATGGGCTCGTCACTACAGGGTAGGAAATAAGACAGGTTTACAAGTCCCAAACCAGTTTATTAATTGCTCGGACCAGTTTATTTATTCCAAAAGTTGGGGTCAGTGGTATCAGGGAGCACTTTATTAATTAGGGTTTTTGGAAAAAATAGACGGTGGGACCAGTTTATAAATTCGGGGTTCCTTTTTAGAATTTTTCTAGCTCAACACATTTTCTACCAATTCTACTCCTAGGTAGTTAGTACTCCTTGGCTACAACTTCCCTACAAAAGTTTTGTATTCTATTGACTATTGATCTTGTCTAGCGTCTATACTCTAGAATGAGTCTCTTGTAGTCGACAGTCTAGACCATAGCCAGTACTAGTTGTCAGTAGTCGTATTTCTCAGTAGTGCATGGTCACATTACAAGATTTTGATCTGGCTTACTGATAGCGAGAGAAGATATTGCCGCTGAATTTATGGAAAATGCAATAAGGAATAAGGCTAGTTCAGAAAAGGATTAAGAACTTCAAATATCATTAGACATGTTGATTGATATTTAGTGGCAACTAGTTGAAAAATTGTGATAAGAAATAAAAGTTAACTGTTATGGATTGTTATATGCTACTTTTTCCTACAGTAAAAAATTCAAATTCAATTACAATTTTCAGCTTCTTTACTTTTGTGTCTTTACGTGCTTTTTATTCTCACCATTTTAGAAATTTAATTTATAGTGGGACCGGTAAAATAATAATTAATGCGAGGGTCACTGGTCCCAAGGACCACCACCACATCCGCGACACCAATTCGCCGCAACCCACTCCGAAACAGACGAGCGCCTGAAAGGCTCAACCTATGAGACAGCAGCTAAACCAAGTTTTCACCATAATAACAATAACCTCATGAAGGACAGTATAAATAATGAGTTTAAACAAACTTTTCACCATAATAACAATAACCTCATAAAGGACAGTATAAATAATGACTTTAAACAAACTTTTCACCACAATAACAATAACCTCATAAAGGACAGTATAAAATAGTGACTTAAACAAAGTTAAATCTGAATTACAATCTACCTCATTAAGCTCAACCAAACTGTTACAAATGCATAGCGCAATATTACAAGTTGCCAATGATCTTCGAATTTTATTGTTAAACCCTCACATTATCTTAAGACTCATACAGTCACTGGGTTTTAATCTCACGGGAGAGTATTGCTATATTCGTAATTCCCGCCTGTTCCAAACACAACCTAGGTGGCGCCCCATCCTCAGATATCGATTGATTGTAACCCCCATTTTCTAAGCATGAGATATACGTCGTTTACCAGGCAAATTCAAGGGGGGCTGCCATTGCGTCTTAGTAGTTTTTGATACCGCCATCTAGCGTCGAAGTAAAGCGTAAAATTCGGTATTTTTGTCTCTTTAAACGTCGGTGTTTAAAGCCATCTAGCGTTCAAAAGCAGGAAGTTCAAAACCATCGTCTGAAATCCTTTGGCTCGGTGAATCCGATGATTTGAACATATTTTTTAATTCTCATTGGTAATTAGTAAGTTTTGAAAAATAAAAATGGCAAGCTGGGGTAGAACATGTTCCGTTCTTGGCTGTAAAAGTAGTGATAGGGATTTAAGGGAGTGGAGATCGTGGGTTTGCAAACTTCATTCGGGACCTGACAAAGGGTTAACTCTGTGTCATAAAGATTGTTGTTGTCCGCGGCCATTTTTAAAATACGGAATAAAATCAAAGTACAGAATTCGCTCACTAGATGGCGATTACCAAAAACTACTCACATTTTAAAAATGGGAGGTAACCTCGTACATCGCGTACAGGAGAGAACACTCCTCACTTCTTTATCCGCACTCAAGCGGCATCCTTGCCACCCAATGTAACGAATGACCATAATCATATGGTAGAATAAATCTTGGATATTGATTAGTATATCTAGCCTAATTAATCCACCAAGACTTGAACACTACAGTTAATTACTTATTTAATTAAACTGTAAACCAAATTCTTACTAGATTGGTTTTATTCATAATCGGAATGCTATTTTATAAACAATGGAAAAAAACCTGAAAATTATAAATTTGTCGGGGTCAATGAATATAGTAATACTAATTCTAGTCACTAGAGGGCGCGCAAAAGTGTAATCTGGCCGGGGCCATCTTGTTTTTTTGCCAGAGAGAAAGAGAGAGAGAGAGGAGGGGGACCACGTGACTCTCGTTACTAGAGTTTAGAACGGTCGACGACTGCCGCGCCCGCGTCTCAATTTCTTTTTAGTGCAAGGGTGTTTTATTTATCGGCGGCACATAGCTGTTACTAGAACTACAAAGTTTGTATGAGGCGTTAATATTTAATTTCGGTTTAGGGTTAGGCTGTTTTCGGTGTTGCTAGAACGGTTGTATGCGGCGTTAATATTGAATTTCGGTTTAGATTAAGTTAACGTACTGAAACAACAACTAATGATATAATTGCGTTCACTATTATGGTTTTAATTAGATTTATATTAACGAACTCCAACAACAACTAATATTATAATTACGTTCACTCTTATGAACGTATCAGTAAGTTTATCACGCTCACGTTGGTAAACTTATTCAAACTTCAAATGATATAATTACCTTCACTATTATGATTTCAATTCGATCGCTTAAAAGGGCTTTACGACCCCTCTCCCACGTTCCGAACAGCCCCTTTAAGTTAAAGTACTCAAACGAAAAAAAAACGACTTAAGTTGATCACACTCACTTGAACAAAAAACTAATGAAATAATTACGTTAAGGTACTATTTAAGTTACGCGATTGGTATTCAAGTTAACATACTTTTTAAGTTACGCGATTTCAGATTAGTTTAACGATTACTTAAATCCAATTAGAACTAGAACGGAGCTATTTATGTTAACATAATCATAAGGTTAAGCGATTGCAGATTAATTCATATCTGCCTAAAATTTAAACTCTTCTGAGTAATACATAAGTCGACTGTTTTAGCAATAAGCTTTATATCAAAAGGTGTTAAACAATTTTATTTCAAAAAATAACCCTTAATAATGATTTTGACCATGCACTTTCTAAGGTTATTTTCAGTTACAATTTTTCTTTTACAAAAATTATCATTTGAAGTTTAGATTTGCCTTTAAAATCTAATTATAAATTATTTAATTAACTTTTATTAATTTAATTTTAACTTTTAAGAGTAATCAATTACTAATCATCACTTATCTTAAGAAAAAAATTCAACATTATTTTTAATATTGAAATACTTATCTCAATCAAAATAAATTAAGAACTGGTAATATAATAATTACAAACCCTAGTTTAAAAATAAATGTCCTTGATTTCTATCACCAGAAGGATAAACAATTACCTAGAAGGCTAGAAATCAATTAAACCATGATAAAATTAATTTATCAATATCATCGCATCCCATTCTTACAACTACAAGTTCACTAACTTACCAGATCGAAATCTGACGCCTACCACGTTGTTTTAATTAATATAAAATTTAATTTAATCATATCATCATCTACTCGGATTCGATACACAAAAGACCGAGGCTTAACGTAGCTCGCGGCCATCTTTCTTGTTTACATGCGCTCGTCCAATGAGATAGAATATATATATTAAACCTAGAGTCACAACGTGAGATCACGAGATCGACGTTTCGCGATACACCTTTTGTCGAGAATGAATCTTTATCAAATACGGGTGGCGCCACCCTAAGAACATTTTTATTACCGTCTGCTGCTATAATCTGTGTAACAACTAATAAGCTGTCAAGATAGTTTTTAAACGTGTTAAATAAAATACGCGAGTTAAATAATAAAAACTCTAGTCCTTTTTAATCTAATAAATAGATGAAATAAAATCATAACGATGTTTCTGATTGCAAATAAACGAGTAAAAGTTGTAATTAGTTCCGCGAGAGGGTGACAGGTGGCGCTGTCATGTTTTGATAAATGTGCTTGATTAACACAATGTGTTTCGCGGTAAGCCGATTTGAATTGTAACTCTATCTATCTCATTGGGCTCGTCTAGGTTTGGAAGGAGGCTCAAAATTCATACCCCCTTTTTATGGACAAATAAGGTCTAGCTTTTTTTTAGTAGAGTGGAAGCTACGAGTCTCTACTCCTACAATACACATCCGTGCCTTCAGGCTAGGAAATAAGACTGGTATACTGGTTAAAAACCAGTTTATTAATAGCTTGGACCAGTTATTTTTTATTCATAACGTGAGACTCACTGGTCCCAATGACTAGTTTATTAATTCCTACTTTTATTAAAAGTTGATATAGGGACCACTATAATTATTGTAATTTTAACATAAATTTCGACTCCAGTTGTGCATTTTTGTATACACTCCTAGGTTGAGACTGGAGAGAGATTTTTTTTAGAACAGAACAGTGATGCCAGATTGAGGAAAATTTCCCATATCTAGGGAAATTTTGACTCCTAAAAACGGCAAAAAGGGAAATTCCACCAAAAATTTGATAAATCTAGGAAAATTCTATGCTGCGAAATATTTTATTGAAAGCCAACCATCTCAACATAAAAAATTAAATAACTTCATCAAATTGACTTATTAATTACGTTGGATTCACACTAGATGGAACCAGAAGAAATATAAATAGGGAAAAGTGACTTTTCCCGGGACCAGTTTAATATTTAAGACACTAGGGGTCACTGCTCACTGGTACGGAGGACTAGTTTCGAAAAATACCTTATTCCCAAGCCTCCTAGCCTTGCGTGTAATCATAGCCCACTCGATCACGCGCATCACGACGCAAGCCGCTCGCGCTATAGTGTAATTTAGGTGTAACCGTTGACTGGGATCCTAGAGTAAGAGACCCAAATAAAGCTTGGGATCCTTGAGAAAGACACCCATATTAGGTTTAGGATCCTAAATAATGAAGCCCACATATATATTACAAGATGAACGGTAACCCAAATCGAACTACTTGATCTACAATATCCAGATTGAGCCACCTACAACTGTCAAGTTCAACCAATGCCGACTCAATTTATAAAGGCCCATGCATGGTGCCTCGGGAGTAGGGGACCGGACCTTTTATCGGCCGCCTCTCCCAGAAGCTAGGTGGCGCTTTCTGTTGTATAAATATTTGAATGAATTTAAAGTTCGCGCCAAAGATATTTTGGCGCCAAAATGCATGATACCTAAAATATCGGTTTTTGCTAGCATAATTTTTAAAATTAAGTGGAAATACGACAAAATGATGATAAGAAAAATTTTTACCCTAGAAATTAACATATATCATTACAAAAATTATAGTATCTTATTAATGACCAAAATTAACATTTTGTAACAAAGTGGTTTTATCGCAATGAAAAATATCACACTCTTCCCCTTTAGTTTACATTCATTTTAACTTTTTAAATCCCGTCCCTAATTATATTTCATAATATAAGAAACTTAAACATAATCTAGTTAAATTTACTAACATTTGCGAAAATTATTTCCTCCACATCAAAAACAGTTGAGAACTCCGTTTCCAAAGAGTCTCTAACAGGCTAACAGTCGTATACTCCTCCCCCCTCAACTGCATAGCCGTAGTTTCCCTCACTCTTATTGGCTCTTACACGGCGCGAAAACATTTTGAATCCTCTGTATCGGAGAGCGCCAAGTCGCTGTGCGGCACTTTTTGGCGAATTCGAAAAAGCGAAAATAAATTAAAAAACCGAGGCATGCATGGGCCTTTATAAATTGAGTCGGCATTGGTTCAACAGTGGGCTTGGGAACCTAGAGTAAGAAACCCATATAAGGCTTGGAATCCAAGACAAATATTTTTTGTGCAACAAAAATGATAATTTAAGCTTCAAATTTTTTTGTTTTTGCTTTTGCGATTCGAGTAGCAAAAGCATTTGTCTGACCCTTGCTTTCTGGGTGCCTTTTCCCCTTTTTATTCGCGTGCGGAATCGCATTGAAATTTATAAATAGTACCTAGAACCATACCTAGGTGGCTTTGCAACCTCCACTGTATTTTAGTTATTTAAGAAACTATTAAGATAAGTGATGATTAGTAATTGATTACTCTTAATTTAAGTTAAAATTAAGAGGTAAACCAATTATTTTTATCGTTTTGAGGCAAATTTAAACTACCAATGATCATTTTTCTTTGTCAAAAATTGTAACTGAAAATAACCTTAAAAAGTGCTTGGTAAAATTTGTTATCATGGGTTATTTGGGTAATTAAACGATAATAGAAATATTTTATAGCGTATACTTATAATTATCTTTTTGTTTATCCAAAATTGTAACTGAAAATAATCTTGGAAAGTGTTTGGTCAAAATTATCATTAAGTTTTTCAAACGGCAATAAAATATAATGCGAATATAAAAACAAATTACTGTACTTAATTAGTTTTCTTAAAACATTTGTTTTAAAAACAAAGTTATCATTAGTGTTTATGTGAAAAAAAATCACGCTAAATTAATTTCATTCATAATCGAAAGGATATTTAATAAATAAGGAAAGAATAACGGAAAATAAAATTTCCGGGGTCGTAGAAGTTTTAGCCGCTAGAGGGCGCAGCGAAAGCATAATCTGGCCGGGGCCATCTTTTTAGTTCTTACAAGCTCATTCAGCCAGCTTTCGTTACCACCAGTTGAAGCAATGCCGACTCAATTTATAAAGGCCCATGCATGCCTCGGTTTTTTAATTTATTTTCGCTTTTTCGAATTCGCCAAAAAGTGCCGCACAGCGACTTGGCGCTCTCCGATACAGAGGATTCAAAATGTTTTCGCGCCGTGTAAGAGCCAATAAGAGTGAGGGAAACTACGGCTATGCAGTTGAGGGGGGAGGAGTATACGACTGTTAGCCTGTTAGAGACTCTTTGGAAACGGAGTTCTCAACTGTTTTTGATGTGGAGGAAATAATTTTCGCAAATGTTAGTAAATTTAACTAGATTATGTTTAAGTTTCTTATATTATGAAATATAATTAGGGACGGGATTTAAAAAGTTAAAATGAATGTAAACTAAAGGGGAAGAGTGTGATATTTTTCATTGCGATAAAACCACTTTGTTACAAAATGTTAATTTTGGTCATTAATAAGATACTATAATTTTTGTAATGATATATGTTAATTTCTAGGGTAAAAATTTTTCTTATCATCATTTTGTCGTATTTCCACTTAATTTTAAAAATTATGCTAGCAAAAACCGATATTTTAGGTATCATGCATTTTGGCGCCAAAATATCTTTGGCGCGAACTTTAAATTCATTCAAATATTTATACAACAGAAAGCGCCACCTAGCTTCTGGGAGAGGCGGCCGATAAAAGGTCCGGTCCCCTACTCCCGAGGCACCATGCATGGGCCTTTATAAATTGAGTCGGCATTGGTTGAAGAAACCCCACCTATGAAGGCCGCCATTTTAATTCACTCAAGCAGACTCTAGTTTAAACACTCTCGACCGTTCGAGGGCGCCCTTTAAAAACGGCGCGATGGAAAGACGTCACGAAAAGCGCGAAAAGAGGGGAGAGGTGGGGAGGGGGTAATGGGCAATTGCCCTTAACATTAAAACAATAGGAGTTTGACAACTTCGGTTCATTTACTTCTGATAGAGGTAGAGCTTATAATAGGTAAGAATAAGATATAAGAGAGTAAGGACGGCCTTATAAACCCAAAAATTTTACCCCCCTTCCTTCCCCCCCCTTTCAGGGGGGGGTAAAATGTTTTGGGTTTATAAAGCCATCCCTTGGGTGGGGAGGGGGGGGGATTGATGACGTCACGTGACGGTGTTGGGGGGGGAATGGGGGGTTGAATTGATGTTGTTGGCGGGAAATTTGAATTGTTGAGCCACCTGGTGGTGGTTTTCTTGATGACGTCACGGCTAATTTTTGATGACGTCACGTGGCTGGTACCTATAGGGATAGGCTTATGCTATTGTAGGCTTTTGCTATGGTAGATCCTGGTAGGCTTATGCTATTGTAGGCTTTTGCTATGGTAGATCCTGGTAGGCTTTTGCTATGGTAGATCCTGGTAGGCTTTTGCTATGGTAGATCCTGGTAGGCTTATGCTATGGTAGATTCTGAAAGGTAGGCTTATGCTAGGTTATTCTATGGAATATCTTGAAAGATAGGCTTATGCTAGGCTTATTCTATGTTAGATCCTGGGTGGTTTATGCAATTATAGATCTTGAAATATAGGTTTATGATAGGCTTATTCTATGGTAATCGTGAAAGATAGGCTTATGCTATATTAGATCATGAAAAAGATAGACTTATTATATGGTAGATCCTGGCAAGCTTATGCTGTATTAGATTCTTTGGTAAATGCTGCAAAAATATACTCTTATGCTAGGTTATTCTATGGTAGATCCTAGGCGTTTTTACAATAGCTTCGTACATGCATTTTATAACTTGATCATTCAAAAGGTTGTAGTGAAATTTCATAAAACTAAATTTCTCGTTCAGTTTCCCTTCCTCAGCCTTTGTTAGAGTGAAGATGCTACCCTCGTTGAATACTATCTTCCCCTCCATAAAGGTTACTTTTATTTTCAAGTTTAAGTAACGATAATTACCCAAGTCGCCAGTTCCCAACGCTGAATAGATCTCCGTCCACTCCTCCATAAATTCCTTCAAAACGTCTTCCAAGATGCTAACAATGGTTCCATCCATCCTATTTTTTTGTCAAATGTAGGTTTGGCTCGTATCACCCCGAAAACGGCATAACTTTCATGCCCATAGTCTAACGAGTGCATTTGCGCGGTTTTCTTCAGAGTACGGGTTGATATTTAGCTTGAGGGTATATTGACTGATGCTTGTCTTTTTTTTATTGTCCTTTATTGGCTACATACAAGGTGGTTTAGGACCTTAAAAGGGGGCGTGGCTAAAGCGTAACGAATGGAATTTATCCCCATCGGCTTTTTATTTATAGGTAAATACGACCAGACGCGTTTTAATGACGTCACGTGTCTAAATCTTAGGCTTATGCTATAGTAATTCTTGAAACATGGGCTTTTGCTAGGTTTATTCTTGGTAAATGCTGAAAAATATAGTCTTATGCTAAGTTATTCTATGTTAGATCCTGGAAAAGATAGGCTTATGCTAGGTTATTTTAGTTGTATAGGCGGAAGAATTAGAGTTTGTATTAGGTTTAGAACATTTAATGAGCACGAAAATCTGATTTTTCATTTTTTTTAATGACGTCACGTGTCTAAATCTTAGGCTTATGCTATAGTAATTCTTGAAACATAGGCTTTTGCTAGGTTTATTCTTGGTAAATGCTGAAAAATATAGTCTTATGCTAAGTTATTCTATGTTAGATCCTGGAAAAGATAGGCTTATGCTAGGTTATTTTAGTTGTATAGGCGGAAGAATTAGAGTTTGTATTAGGTTTAGAACATTTAATGAGCACGAAAATCTGATTTTTCATTTTTTTTTAATGACGTCACGTGTCTAAATCTTAGGCTTATGCTATAGTAATTCTTGAAACATAGGCTTTTGCTAGGTTTATTCTTGGTAAATGCTGAAAAATATAGTCTTATGCTAAGTTATTCTATGTTAGATCCTGGAAAAGATAGGCTTATGCTAGGTTATTTTAGTTGTATAGGCGGAAGAATTAGAGTTTGTATTAGGTTTAGAACATTTAATGAGCACGAAAATCTGATTTTTCATTTTTTTTAATGACGTCACGTGTCTAAATCTTAGGCTTATGCTATAGTAATTCTTGAAACATAGGCTTTTGCTAGGTTTATTCTTGGTAAATGCTGAAAAATATAGTCTTATGCTAAGTTATTCTATGTTAGATCCTGGAAAAGATAGGCTTATGCTAGGTTATTTTAGTTGTATAGGCGGAAGAATTAGAGTTTGTATTAGGTTTAGAACATTTAATGAGCACGAAAATCTGATTTTTCATAGAAATATTACTACAGTTTTTTTTCATTCGAATACTACTAAAATACCCATGAATATTGATTAAAAACGAGCATTTATATAAAACAACCTAAAAAAACATCAATTTTACCCTGCACAAGTGCCTTATTAGAAACTAATGCTGAACTTCATACGAATAATACTAAACTACAAGGGATTTATATAAAATACATGCAAAGGTTATGCTGACTACTACTAAAATACCCATGAATATTGATTAAAAACGAGCATTTATATAAAACAACCTAAAAAAACATCAATTTTACCCTGCACAAGTGCCTTATTAGAAACTAATGCTGAACTTCATACGAATAATACTAAACTACAAGGGATTTATATAAACTACATGCAAAAGTTATAGCTGATTACTACTAAAATACACATGAATATTGAATAAAATACTGGCATTTATATAATACTACCTTAAAAAACACCAACTTTACCCTGCACAAGTGCCTTATTATATACTAATGCTGAACTTCATACGAATAATACTGAACTACACGTGATTTATATAAAATACATGCAAAGGTTATAGCTGACTACTACTAAAATACCCATGAATATTGATTAAAATACGAGCATTTATATAAAACAACCTAAAAAATCACCAATTATACCATGCACAAGTGCCTTACTATATACTAATGCTGAATTTCATACGAATAATACTAAACTACAAGGGATTTATATTAAATACATTAAAAGGTTATGCTGACTACTACTACTAAAATACCCATGAATATTGAATAAAATACTGGCATTTATATAATACTACCTTAAAGAAACACCAATTTTACCCTGCACAAGTGGCTTATTAGAAACTAATACTGAATTTCATACGAATAATACTAAATTACACGTGATTTATATAAACTACATGCAAAAGTTATAGCTGATTACTACTAAAATACACATGAATATTGAATAAAATACTGGCATTTATATAATACTACCTTAAAAAACACCAACTTTACCATGCACAAGTGTCTTATTATATACTAATGCTGAACTTAATACAAACAATACTAAATTACACGTGATTTATATAAAATACATGCAAAGGTTATAGCTGACTACTACTAAAATACCCATGAATATTGATTAAAATACTGGCATTTATATAATACTACCTAAAAAACACCAATTTTACCATGCACAAGTGGCTTATTAGAAATTAATACTGAACTTCATACGAATAATACTTAAGTACACATGAATATCGACTAAAATACAAACATTGTTATGATGCAAAGTGAAACATACCCTTTTTTTATGAAGCAAAAGTTGAACTATGATGCTTCCACAATTCTATTTCATCCTTAAAGTCACTGCCGTACCTGATTTAAATCTCTGGTGAATCATCTGTCCATTTGTAACACGGGCACAAGTCCTTAATCCGGTATTTAAACTCACCGCACAGAGTACAAAAGTTTCGCTCGTCGAGAAGATGTCTTCGCTCTTTATGGGTCGACATACGGATAAGGTTTTTAGATTGAACTAAAACACAACGTCTGAAGTGCGCACAGTCACGTGATGTGCAGAAATAATTTAATTGGCCGCAGTCAGGCACGTCTTTTAAAGTCCCAGCACAATGAGGGCAATGTAGATGACCCGTACGTGGCATGGGGGCATACCCTAGTTTTTTGAGGTTTTCATGAACATTTTCGGCCATACCGAAAGAGATGTGGTCAGATGAATGAAGTATACCGGAATATTACTTATTATTATGCTAAAACTTTTACCGATCTTAACATTTCCGAGTAAAGTATACACGAATAGGGCTAGACTGTCTCTTATGTTTTCTATTTAGCACACATTTTAAGGGACATTTTTACCAAAACAAGAATTACATATTACGTAAGGTGCATCGGAGGAAACACGTGATTTCTTACTAGCCTTGTCACCAACCTTTCTCTCCAGAGTTCGGAAGTGAAATGACTCTCTATAGTTTACAAAATCCCCTTTTGGCCACCCAGGTGTATGTTATATGACATTAAGGGGGAGGAGGGGGTCGAACATGGTTCATAACAAAAGAATTTATCCCAATCTGTTTTTTTTTTACTTATAGGTAAACACGTTCAGACGTGTTGTAATGGCTTTTGGGGGTGTGGTCGAACCAGTTGTATTGTTATCAATGGAATTTATTTTGTCCTTTCTTTAATTGGAACACCCACCAGGTTTTATGACATTACAAGGGGAGCGAGGGTAAACCTTTATCCCCATCTGTTTTTTTTTTCATTTGTAAGTAAACACGTTCAGACGTATCTTAAGGGCTTTGGGGAGTGGGGGTCGTACCATTTGTATTGCTATGAATGGAATTTGAATTTAGAGTGATTTATTGTTTTGTTAATTGGTGGCCCATCCTACCACCAAACATTTAATTGATTCCAGGTGGTTGCCCTGAGGGCATTATCCGGACAAGTCTCAACAAGTTATGTTTTTGTAGCGTTAGCAGAGATACAACATATCATTAAACCGAAGCATTAACCTAATACGTACTATATTTATCAAAATTATCAACCTCGTAATCAAAAATTTGTGGAAAACATAAAACGGTATTGAAAGAAGCATCATTCACAACGCATTTCGTGTTAGAAGTAAAAAACAATCGAAACGTTTTTGATCAACTACGTTACATTTTTTCGAAACGAAATTGAGCATTTAAAATTCCTAAAATCCCATAGGAATACATGGGAAAATGAATAGACCACCGAAACGAAATCAGTCGTTTAGCATACATTCTACCGACACGAAAAGCGTCATTTGAAAAACATTTCAAATTGTTAAAAACGTTTCGATAAATTTTAGCTAAATTTATCAAAATTACTCTGTTTCACCAAAAAAACTTTTAATTTAGCACCGATTAAGAATTTAGGATACATTTCTTAACGGTATATACTCCACCCAAGGGGGTGGGTGGGAGGGGGGGGAAGGAGATCAACAAAGATGTTAACGGCATGATTGTAAAAATAACTCACTCTGACACGCTGAAGGGTCCGTTACCATTAGGTGCGGGAGGTTGCTACGTTCTCCCCATCCCCATTGTATGTTTTGAGTTGTTATGGAGGCAAGTACACAAAGGTTGACAAGAATACGCCAGATCTTGGAGATCAACCCCCTAAAAACTACTTATTGTACTATTTATTTTATTGATCTTGGGAATGCTGGAATTCCTTAATCTCTGGTTTCAGAGTTTGGACGAGATTGTTTGAAGAATGACGTCATCTTACAAACATGTTGAAACGCGCCCGTAAAGAATAACTTAATCCTTTTGTTAAGAAATACTCTTTGTAATCTCTTTTGTATTTTTAAAAAATAAATGTGTCACCTTTTTAATACTGTTTTCTTTAATTTCATATATTAAGTAATGGAGGGAGGGGGGTAAAGAGAGGGGTAGGAACTATTGGTGATAAATAAATCGAATATTTCTATCATCATATTCATTCATCATCATGAACTCGGAGCTGCAGAGATATCATACTTTTTACTCCTGGCCACAAGATGGAAACTATAAAAAAGCTTTAAGTAGAGCGGGGTTTTATTCGTTACATACCGATGATCTAGTACAGTGCTTCGAATGCAACGGCATTTTATTAGCCTGGAAACCCACCGATAATCCTTACGAAGAACATTTGAAACATTTCCCTAAGTGCAACTTTATCAGAGGTAGGCACACAAAAAACATACCCTTTAGCATAGATGAAACAGAGACGTACACCAAGTCAATAAATAACAAAATCAAGACCGAGGAAAAAACACCTGAAAAACCCCAAGAAAACAAGGAAGAAATTTATCATACCTTTAAAGTTAAAACTACAGATCTCGAAAGATTAGTCTTGGAACTTTACGTTAGAAAACAACTAAACGCTTTGTATATCAAAGAAAAACTTAATGACTTACGTAAGATTTACAAATAATATTAAAATTTATCATCTTCCTTACGAAGATAGAAGAAATTACTATAGGTTAAATCAAATGCAATTTAAAATGAAAATTGAAAAAATATCCTTATTGTTAGAACCTATACTTTTAAAGAAAATAAATAACTTTTTACTTTATATCATAGTCTTTATAAATTTATTCCTACAGAAGCATCCTTTGTTATGAGCTTACAAAACTATAAGCCTAAACAATCAATCAAATATTGACAGGTTGAGAAAAAAAGAGGGGAGTACGTAAAACCCGGTCCACGCCTTAACAGTGGCCGAGCATCTTGTTTCCCATGCATATTTATGGAATTACAGAAAATGTAAAATATTATTTTCGCTTTGGTCGGTGGCAAAGCAATTGATTCCAAAAATATGTTGTTACACACAGATGGTGCACAGAACTAGGCATTATCTTCTATAAGTTCCGAATTGAAAAAGGGGGAGGGGTTGCAAGAGCTGAAGAAACTCACTATCGACCAAACATCAAAGGTAAACCTAATTTAAGAGTGGAACCTTGCGTTGACAAAGCATCCATTTACCGCCAAGGACGCTAAACTATGCCGCACAGAAACACACCACCAATTCAAATTTCCCACCAACAACATCACGTGACGTCATCAACCCCCCCCCCATCCCCCAACCCATTCCTATTTCCAATTTGATCTATGAGAGTTCCACAAAGTGATTTATGGCCTTTTGGGGGTTTCACAACTAGCCGTTCACTTAAATGTTATTATTCATGTCGGAATATATTACAGTGTAACTTTCTAGGATGTTTTCTTAAATTGTATATAAATTTTGTCTAAAATTGTCAGGATATATTATAGTGTATTTTTCTAGGATTTTTTTCTTACATATTTTACAACTAGCCTTTCATTTAAATGTTATTATCCATGTCAGAATATATTACAGTGTAACTTTTCTATGATGTCTTCTTACATTATATATAAATTTTGTCTAAAATAGTACCTATAATAGTGTATTTTCTTAATGACATTCTACTGTGCTAATATATTTTTGCTTGAGTCATGCCTTAAGAGTTTTTTAATATAATATTTAAACTTTTTCTGAGGTAGTGTAATTTCTGCTGTGCCCACCCAAAAGGCCATAAATCACTTTGTGGAACTCTCATAGATCAAATTGGAAATAGGAATGGGTTGGGGGGGATGGGGGGGGGTGTTGATGACGTCACGTGATGTTGTTGGTGGGAAATTTGAATTGGTGGTGTGTTTCTGTGCGGCATAGTTTAGTGTCCTTGGTGGTAAATGGATGCTTTGTCAACGCAAGGTTCCACTCTTAAATTAGGTTTACCTTTGATGTTTGGTCGATAGTGAGTTTCTTCAGCTCTTGCAACCCCTCCCCCTTTTTCAATTCGGAACTTATAGAAGATAATGCCTAGTTCTGTGCACCATCTGTGTGTAACAACATATTTTTGGAATCAATTGCTTTGCCACCGACCAAAGCGAAAATAATATTTTACATTTTCTGTAATTCCATAAATATGCATGGGAAACAAGATGCTCGGCCACTGTTAAGGCGTGGACCGGGTTTTACGTACTCCCCTCTTTTTTTCTCAACCTGTCAATATTTGATTGATTGTTTAGGCTTATAGTTTTGTAAGCTCATAACAAAGGATGCTTCTGTAGGAATAAATTTATAAAGACTATGATATAAAGTAAAAAGTTATTTATTTTCTTTAAAAGTATAGGTTCTAACAATAAGGATATTTTTTCAATTTTCATTTTAAATTGCATTTGATTTAACCTATAGTAATTTCTTCTATCTTCGTAAGGAAGATGATAAATTTTAATATTATTTGTAAATCTTACGTAAGTCATTAAGTTTTTCTTTGATATACAAAGCGTTTAGTTGTTTTCTAACGTAAAGTTCCAAGACTAATCTTTCGAGATCTGTAGTTTTAACTTTAAAGGTATGATAAATTTCTTCCTTGTTTTCTTGGGGTTTTTCAGGTGTTTTTTCCTCGGTCTTGATTTTGTTATTTATTGACTTGGTGTACGTCTCTGTTTCATCTATGCTAAAGGGTATGTTTTTTGTGTGCCTACCTCTGATAAAGTTGCACTTAGGGAAATGTTTCAAATGTTCTTCGTAAGGATTATCGGTGGGTTTCCAGGCTAATAAAATGCCGTTGCATTCGAAGCACTGTACTAGATCATCGGTATGTAACGAATAAAACCCCGCTCTACTTAAAGCTTTTTTATAGTTTCCATCTTGTGGCCAGGAGTAAAAAGTATGATATCTCTGCAGCTCCGAGTTCATGATGATGAATGAATATGATGATAGAAATATTCGATTTATTTATCACCAATAGTTCCTACCCCTCTCTTTACCCCCCTCCCTCCATTACTTAATATATGAAATTAAAGAAAACAGTATTAAAAAGGTGACACATTTATTTTTTAAAAATACAAAAGAGATTACAAAGAGTATTTCTTAACAAAAGGATTAAGTTATTCTTTACGGGCGCGTTTCAACATGTTTGTAAGATGACGTCATTCTTCAAACAATCTCGTCCAAACTCTGAAACCAGAGATTAAGGAATTCCAGCATTCCCAAGATCAATAAAATAAATAGTACAATAAGTAGTTTTTAGGGGGTTGATCTCCAAGATCTGGCGTATTCTTGTCAACCTTTGTGTACTTGCCTCCATAACAACTCAAAACATACAATGAGGATGGGGAGAACGTAGCAACCTCCCGCACCTAATGGTAACGGACCCTTCAGCGTGTCAGAGTGAGTTATTTTTACAATCATGCCGTTAACATCTTTGTTGATCTCCTTCCCCCCCCCTCCCACCCACCCCCTTGGGTGGAGTATATACCGTTAAGAAATGTATCCTAAATTCTTAATCGGTGCTAAATTAAAAGTTTTTTTGGTGAAACAGAGTAATTTTGATAAATTTAGCTAAAATTTATCGAAACGTTTTTAACAATTTGAAATGTTTTTCAAATGACGCTTTTCGTGTCGGTAGAATGTATGCTAAACGACTGATTTCGTTTCGGTGGTCTATTCATTTTCCCATGTATTCCTATGGGATTTTAGGAATTTTAAATGCTCAATTTCGTTTCGAAAAAATGTAACGTAGTTGATCAAAAACGTTTCGATTGTTTTTTACTTCTAACACGAAATGCGTTGTGAATGATGCTTCTTTCAATACCGTTTTATGTTTTCCACAAATTTTTGATTACGAGGTTGATAATTTTGATAAATATAGTACGTATTAGGTTAATGCTTCGGTTTAATGATATGTTGTATCTCTGCTAACGCTACAAAAACATAACTTGTTGAGACTTGTCCGGATAATGCCCTCAGGGCAACCACCTGGAATCAATTAAATGTTTGGTGGTAGGATGGGCCACCAATTAACAAAGCAATAAATCACTCTAAATTCAAATTCCATTCATAGCAATACAAATGGTACGACCCCCACTCCCCAAAGCCCTTAAGATACGTCTGAACGTGTTTACTTACAAATGAAAAAAAAAACAGATGGGGATAAAGGTTTACCCTCGCTCCCCTTGTAATGTCATAAAACCTGGTGGGTGTTCCAATTAAAGAAAGGACAAAATAAATTCCATTGATAACAATACAACTGGTTCGACCACACCCCCAAAAGCCATTACAACACGTCTGAACGTGTTTACCTATAAGTAAAAAAAAAACAGATTGGGATAAATTCTTTTGTTATGAACCATGTTCGACCCCCTCCTCCCCCTTAATGTCATATAACATACACCTGGGTGGCCAAAAGGGGATTTTGTAAACTATAGAGAGTCATTTCACTTCCGAACTCTGGAGAGAAAGGTTGGTGACAAGGCTAGTAAGAAATCACGTGTTTCCTCCGATGCACCTTACGTAATATGTAATTCTTGTTTTGGTAAAAATGTCCCTTAAAATGTGTGCTAAATAGAAAACATAAGAGACAGTCTAGCCCTATTCGTGTATACTTTACTCGGAAATGTTAAGATCGGTAAAAGTTTTAGCATAATAATAAGTAATATTCCGGTATACTTCATTCATCTGACCACATCTCTTTCGGTATGGCCGAAAATGTTCATGAAAACCTCAAAAAACTAGGGTATGCCCCCATGCCACGTACGGGTCATCTACATTGCCCTCATTGTGCTGGGACTTTAAAAGACGTGCCTGACTGCGGCCAATTAAATTATTTCTGCACATCACGTGACTGTGCGCACTTCAGACGTTGTGTTTTAGTTCAATCTAAAAACCTTATCCGTATGTCGACCCATAAAGAGCGAAGACATCTTCTCGACGAGCGAAACTTTTGTACTCTGTGCGGTGAGTTTAAATACCGGATTAAGGACTTGTGCCCGTGTTACAAATGGACAGATGATTCACCAGAGATTTAAATCAGGTACGGCAGTGACTTTAAGGATGAAATAGAATTGTGGAAGCATCATAGTTCAACTTTTGCTTCATAAAAAAAGGGTATGTTTCACTTTGCATCATAACAATGTTTGTATTTTAGTCGATATTCATGTGTACTTAAGTATTATTCGTATGAAGTTCAGTATTAATTTCTAATAAGCCACTTGTGCATGGTAAAATTGGTGTTTTTTAGGTAGTATTATATAAATGCCAGTATTTTAATCAATATTCATGGGTATTTTAGTAGTAGTCAGCTATAACCTTTGCATGTATTTTATATAAATCACGTGTAATTTAGTATTGTTTGTATTAAGTTCAGCATTAGTATATAATAAGACACTTGTGCATGGTAAAGTTGGTGTTTTTTAAGGTAGTATTATATAAATGCCAGTATTTTATTCAATATTCATGTGTATTTTAGTAGTAATCAGCTATAACTTTTGCATGTAGTTTATATAAATCACGTGTAATTTAGTATTATTCGTATGAAATTCAGTATTAGTTTCTAATAAGCCACTTGTGCAGGGTAAAATTGGTGTTTCTTTAAGGTAGTATTATATAAATGCCAGTATTTTATTCAATATTCATGGGTATTTTAGTAGTAGTAGTCAGCATAACCTTTTAATGTATTTAATATAAATCCCTTGTAGTTTAGTATTATTCGTATGAAATTCAGCATTAGTATATAGTAAGGCACTTGTGCATGGTATAATTGGTGATTTTTTAGGTTGTTTTATATAAATGCTCGTATTTTAATCAATATTCATGGGTATTTTAGTAGTAGTCAGCTATAACCTTTGCATGTATTTTATATAAATCACGTGTAGTTCAGTATTATTCGTATGAAGTTCAGCATTAGTATATAATAAGGCACTTGTGCAGGGTAAAGTTGGTGTTTTTTAAGGTAGTATTATATAAATGCCAGTATTTTATTCAATATTCATGTGTATTTTAGTAGTAATCAGCTATAACTTTTGCATGTAGTTTATATAAATCCCTTGTAGTTTAGTATTATTCGTATGAAGTTCAGCATTAGTTTCTAATAAGGCACTTGTGCAGGGTAAAATTGATGTTTTTTTAGGTTGTTTTATATAAATGCTCGTTTTTAATCAATATTCATGGGTATTTTAGTAGTAGTCAGCATAACCTTTGCATGTATTTTATATAAATCCCTTGTAGTTTAGTATTATTCGTATGAAGTTCAGCATTAGTTTCTAATAAGGCACTTGTGCAGGGTAAAATTGATGTTTTTTTAGGTTGTTTTATATAAATGCTCGTTTTTAATCAATATTCATGGGTATTTTAGTAGTATTCGAATGAAAAAAAAACTGTAGTAATATTTCTATGAAAAATCAGATTTTCGTGCTCATTAAATGTTCTAAACCTAATACAAACTCTAATTCTTCCGCCTATACAACTAAAATAACCTAGCATAAGCCTATCTTTTCCAGGATCTAACATAGAATAACTTAGCATAAGACTATATTTTTCAGCATTTACCAAGAATAAACCTAGCAAAAGCCTATGTTTCAAGAATTACTATAGCATAAGCCTAAGATTTAGACACGTGACGTCATTAAAAAAAATGAAAAATCAGATTTTCGTGCTCATTAAATGTTCTAAACCTAATACAAACTCTAATTCTTCCGCCTATACAACTAAAATAACCTAGCATAAGCCTATCTTTTCCAGGATCTAACATAGAATAACTTAGCATAAGACTATATTTTTCAGCATTTACCAAGAATAAACCTAGCAAAAGCCCATGTTTCAAGAATTACTATAGCATAAGCCTAAGATTTAGACACGTGACGTCATTAAAACGCGTCTGGTCGTATTTACCTATAAATAAAAAGCCGATGGGGATAAATTCCATTCGTTACGCTTTAGCCACGCCCCCTTTTAAGGTCCTAAACCACCTTGTATGTAGCCAATAAAGGACAATAAAAAAAAGACAAGCATCAGTCAATATACCCTCAAGCTAAATATCAACCCGTACTCTGAAGAAAACCGCGCAAATGCACTCGTTAGACTATGGGCATGAAAGTTATGCCGTTTTCGGGGTGATACGAGCCAAACCTACATTTGACAAAAAAATAGGATGGATGGAACCATTGTTAGCATCTTGGAAGACGTTTTGAAGGAATTTATGGAGGAGTGGACGGAGATCTATTCAGCGTTGGGAACTGGCGACTTGGGTAATTATCGTTACTTAAACTTGAAAATAAAAGTAACCTTTATGGAGGGGAAGATAGTATTCAACGAGGGTAGCATCTTCACTCTAACAAAGGCTGAGGAAGGGAAACTGAACGAGAAATTTAGTTTTATGAAATTTCACTACAACCTTTTGAATGATCAAGTTATAAAATGCATGTACGAAGCTATTGTAAAAACGCCTAGGATCTACCATAGAATAACCTAGCATAAGAGTATATTTTTGCAGCATTTACCAAAGAATCTAATACAGCATAAGCTTGCCAGGATCTACCATATAATAAGTCTATCTTTTTCATGATCTAATATAGCATAAGCCTATCTTTCACGATTACCATAGAATAAGCCTATCATAAACCTATATTTCAAGATCTATAATTGCATAAACCACCCAGGATCTAACATAGAATAAGCCTAGCATAAGCCTATCTTTCAAGATATTCCATAGAATAACCTAGCATAAGCCTACCTTTCAGAATCTACCATAGCATAAGCCTACCAGGATCTACCATAGCAAAAGCCTACCAGGATCTACCATAGCAAAAGCCTACCAGGATCTACCATAGCAAAAGCCTACAATAGCATAAGCCTACCAGGATCTACCATAGCAAAAGCCTACAATAGCATAAGCCTATCCCTATAGGTACCAGCCACGTGACGTCATCAAAAATTAGCCGTGACGTCATCAAGAAAACCACCACCAGGTGGCTCAACAATTCAAATTTCCCGCCAACAACATCAATTCAACCCCCCATTCCCCCCCCCCCAACACCGTCACGTGACGTCATCAATCCCCCCCCTCCCCACCCAAGGGATGGCTTTATAAACCCAAAACATTTTACCCCCCCCTGAAAGGGGGGGGGAAGGAAGGGGGGTAAAATTTTTGGGTTTATAAGGCCGTCCTTACTCTGATATATATTAATCCTTGTATTCCCAAGCTTCCGGTAGCATCCCTTGCGCGATTTGAATAAAGTTTCACTTTTGCGCCACCAGGAAGACTTGTCTCCCGAGTTTTACCTAGACAATGCCTGTGGCTAATTTCCCGCCGATTCACGCTTACGGGTGGTTTGATATGCTTATGTTAGCATCCATATCTAAACGAGTTAAATGAAATGCAAAAGCTAACTAAGGGCGAAAGTTGACGTGGTTTATGGCGCGGATTGATACAAGGCGAACAAAGTTCCATTATAATTGACGGGGCAGATTGGCCTAGAAAAGAATTAATGATATTCAATTATGATTATTATATAAGCATTTTGCTCCAAAAGCATCCGGGACGTCCATACATTCCCGCCCACTTACTCCTCTTAACATAAGTATCATAGTAAAAATAAGTACCCTATGCATTTCCCATTGAACTAACGCTATTTCTCTTAAACAAATGGTGTTCCTCATCATGTTATAGAAAGAGGCTTCTTCCTTATATCCATCACTGCTTGGAGGGTATTTATACCTACTGTCTCCCATCCCTGACTCAAACTGGGATTGATTGCTTCTAACACAAGCTAGTGTTCACGGAGTTATGGGTATAGGTGGAATTGGTGTTGCTAGGAAATTAACACACTCACATTTTTAACGTTGAGTGAATTTTTATACTTATTGTTGTCGAGTTACTCGTGTCTATACGTAATTGATTGGGTTGCGGGCAATTCGAGTAAAGGCTCTTTCAGACGATCCAACTTTTTGACTCAGCTTGATGGGTCGAAAAGTTGTATCAACTCGCCCAACTTTTGAAGGGAAAAGTAAAATAAATCCTTCCTATTCACACGGCTAAACTTTTACTGCCAAATGGAACTGTTTAAGCGCCGCCTACCTACCTTGGCACCTACGAAATAACCCGCGAAAATGGTTTCTTTTGTAATTCATTTTGATTGGCTGGAGAAATGATCTTAAAAACTTGAGTCAGCAAAAATTGGATCACTGATCCAATTTTTCCTAGCCAACTTTTTTGGTGACTCAACTCATCCAGCGTCTATTCACACGATCCAACTAGTTGATTCAACTGTAGTTGACCCATCAAGCTGAGTCAAAAAGTTGGATCGTTTGAAAGAGCCTTAAGACGGGATGCGATGGCTTCATTTATTTTCCATTACATTTGACGTAACATTTAAATATTCTACACTAAAACGATTAGTATCTGATTGGAGTTTCTAACGTTCTATTGATTTAAGTTCAAAAAGAGACGCGAGTGATTCCGGTGTGTTTCTATACAATGTTAAAATGAACAAGAAATATTAAAGAGCTCTCAGAGGATTTTTATACAGTATTGGAAGCTTTTGACTTAAGAGATTTTTCATAAAATGTGATTGGGAAAAGGAGTAGTGGCATCCAAACTGTATTTGAAATTCCACCTATATTTAAGTTTACCTTTGTAGTTGGTGCATCCATTATTACTCATATTTTATTAAAGGGTATGAGAAGCTTCGTTTGAAAAACCTCTGATTTATATAGCAAAAGATAGAATTAGTTACTGTCAATTCAAAAATATCAAGCTTTTAATTCTCCGATTTCTGCTGGTTATTTGGCAATATGCATTTGAAAATGCTTCATATGAAATTATTTAAAATCCACTTTTTAAGAAAGGCTACAACGTTTTCTTGTTTTTGACGTCACACACGCGAGATGGTGCCACTCTCTCCGCTATCAAAGCATGGACAAAGCTCGAGACGCGTATAGGTTTCCCGCGCTTTTTCCTCAACGTCTTAGTGATGTCATAAACCAACCGAACAAGCTGACAAGACAAAATGATTTATATATCGAAATTGAGTTTTCGTGATTTTTCAATGGATTTTAAAAATAGAAACTTGGGTTCAATTATATTAAATACTTGATATTTTGAAAGTAGAGACTTGAAAGTGTAATATAATACCACTTTCGTGCTAAAATATGATATGAAATTGTAAATTCTCATACCCTTTAAGAAATACTTTTCCACTTTTATAATAGTTGATCGAAAGATCATCATAATTTTCGCGAACATTTTTCCTTGGCGTCTTTAATGGAATGAAAGCAAAAGTAGTAGAATTTTCATTGTAAAAGCCAGCGAGAAAGAATATATTGAATCGGTTCCCTGCCGTTTAGTGCAAGCAGGAATGCCATTAAACCGTAGTCCAAAACAAGCTGTCAATCTCCCGTTCGTCTAACACAACTTTCTACAGAGGGCTCTTTTCAGAGAGAAATATCGAATTCAAGTACATATTGCTAGAAATAATATATAAGCAGTATGTAGTTTTGATTAAAATGAGGACTTATATGTCGCAAGAAGTTTGTTAACAAAAAGGCAGGGCGTTACGCGATTGGTCCGAGGGGCTTATCTAATTTGAATTTTAAAATCACTCAGAGGTATTTCCAGAATGTTTCATTATGCAGAAAATGGTTTTATAATTAGATGAAGAATCGATAAAAAATCACTTTATTTTCCACTTCACCTTCCGTTTAAAAGTGTTCGTTCTTAAAAAAGTATTTCCTAACGTTGGTAACTAACAAGAAATTCTGTTAAAAGAATTTTTCACCTTCTTGAAATCTATTTTGTAATTCTTAAAGCTATATTTTAAAAGAGTTATTTTGTACCATCGAAGATAGCTTTCTTATATTTTCAAAATCTAGCTATGTCTTAAGTCTAAATAAAACTCATTTGCCATTTCTTGAAGAAAGCTATTTCTAAGTCTCGCCAGGAATTTAAAATGTTATTTCACATATTTGAATAAAGTGAAACGTTGGAATTCACTTTTTCGTACCCCCAAAGGCCTAAATTAGAACGGGTCTCGAAGAGAAAAAAATTATTTTAAACTCTCTACAAACTGGTAGAATTTTGAAATACGAAGACGAGTGCTTGCCATCAAATCAAGGACAATCCAAGCTCTAAGCTCTGTCCTATATTCGGGATTTGGGAAAAAATTATTTTGTGTCTACGCCGATTTGTGAGATAGCATTTCATTGACCCTTTATACAGTTTTAAATTGTTTTTTGGTGAAAACTCGATTAAATTCCCGGATAGTTTAAAGGTGGGGGTGGGTGAATGGGGATAGAAAGACATGGTGGCGCAGGACGGGCGGCTTTTGTAGCGGAACAAAAGAATATATCGATCTTTTATTCCTTAATCTTGAACCGAAAACTTTTCAAAATTATTATTATTAAAGCGAACCCGAATAGAGAAAAAAGAGAAAAAATTATGAAAAATAAAAAGTGGTCTGAAGAACAGGGAAAGTTCTATTTTAAAGCCAACAATTCTCCTCCCACGACACGCAACCATACATATTAAAAGATATCAGAAGTGAGATGAGACCAGAAGTACTGAGCTAACCAAATTCTTCACTCGGCAAAAGTGAGTATTCTTGATAACACACCAACGGTTGGCCCTCTAGTAGCGGTTTCTGAATTTTCCCTCCAAAACGTGAGACGCTCGCGGTGGTAGACGGCCGAACTAGATTCAAGGAGCCGCGTCCGTGTTCCGCCGCTTTAGGTTGAGGGGAAGGGGGTAGGAAATGTTTTTGGAACTCGACCAATTTTTTTCTCAGTAGTGTAGGCGCGTGGGAAGCGGCATAAAATCCTCAAATTTGTTCACTAGTGCCAGAATCTATTACCAATGCTAGATCCCTCCACTTCTAGTCTCATCTCACTCCTGAAGATATTCACCATTTTTAATGACCCAAAGGCTGGGCCACAATAGTAGATACATCGTGCTATACTTAATTTGAACTGATTTAATAAGGAATGAACAATTCGCTTAAGAGATTCCATTTTCATATGAACACGTGAAAAGCCTCAAGACTCAAAGGCATTCCGAATAAAAGCAATTCCCCACACAATGGGAATGTCACTGTAAATCCACAGGACACAGCTTTAATAAGACTATAATAAAACAGCTTCCTGATGATAAACTTGATTGTACATACAGCGTAATGGAGGTGCAAACTTTATTACTCATTTATTGATAGGATATACTGTAGAATTATTCGATATTTTCGAGTTAAACTATAGGATACGTAAAAACATATAATGAACATTGGAAAGGAAACTAAAGATCTCTAGAACATATATACTTTGTAAGAAGACATGTGGATGGTCATCAGAGAGCTAATACGCCCACTTGACCACTTTTCCCTATTCTAAATTAGAAAGAGCAAGGCCCGAATTAAGCACAGGACACTGGACATTGTCCAATAAAATTTTGAAATGTCCCATAATTTTTCCAAAAACTATGAGGGTCACTGGACATTTTGACCAATAAATTTTCCGTAGTGTTGATGGTTTGACTATGAAGATGCGACAATAATTTTGCACTATTCCATCCATTGGACAATGTCCTATAATTTTTCCAGTCAAAGGGTTCGTCACTGGACACATGTCCTATAAGAATTTTTCCTTATTTCCGGGACTGAGAACGAGTCGACCCAGATGCGGAAGGGTATGTGGAAGAATTTTCAAATAAACAACAATTATATTGGAAACTTTGACTTTGTGAAAAATACAGGAAATAAAGAGGGAATTATACAAAAACGAGTTTTGCTTCGCAGTCCTTAAAAAACTGCATTTATACACAATCCGCGACACTTTTTCAAACCCACAAAGGGCCAGAAACTAGAAATTATTATACTGTATGTATTGCAATTTGAATGAAGTTTAATCGTTATGAGAAATTTGCTTTTAATTGCGTAGTTTAAACTTTTGTTATGATTGGAAATTTTACAACAAAAACGGGTATAAATGCGGCGTTTCGGAACAAAGAGCTAAATCAAGGACGATTATGACTCGAGTTCGAATTGAAGTTTAAAACTTATACAAGATGTAACAACACACATATAAGAACACCTTTTCTGATTGTATGATAAATGTCAGAAATACGACACTGCTTTTAAAGCCACAAATCAGAATGAGGGACCTCATTTTAGGTGTAGTTCTAGTAAAGCGACATTTTACTCGAAATAAGTGTTCTTATCTCTTCCACCCTGAAAAATTAAAATGCTAAAAGCTCAATATGTATTTTTTCGCTTTAATTATTTGACAGGGATAAGTTTTTACGGGAACAGATTCTATATAATTTCATACGTGAAAATCTAAGCTCCCTTTATCTCGAAACGCCGCATTTATACCCGTTTTCGATCTAAAATTTCAAATCATAACAAATGTTTGAACTACGCAATTAAAAGCAAATTTCTCATAACGATTAAACTTCATTCAAATTGCAATACATATAATAATTTCTAGTTTCTGGCCCTTTGTGGGTTTGAAAAAGTGTCGCGGATTGTGTATAAATGCAGTTTTTTAAGGACTGCGAAGCAAAACTAGTTTTTGTATAATATCTGGGAGGCTATTCTCTAAGGTCCTTTTGGAGGAATTTCGATCCGAATCTTTTCATTCGGAGTCAATTTCTCCGAATGAAAATAAAACGTATTCTGTAAGCACCTTATCCTAATCATACGGTGATAACCTCTCCGAATCATTCGGCGGCCGTAAGAGACGGCCGAATCGGGCATTGGGAGTTTTTTACCGCCTCTCTTCCCTCCATCAATCTTAGATTCGCCGAACTTTCGCCGGAGTTTTGGCTGCGGTTCATATTTTTATTTAGTATGACTGCTTTGTTTTTTCAACTCAAGCTTCATCGTTTGCGATTTGAACATGGTAATCGCATTGCCCGTCGCGATTTACGAGTTCAAAGGGTTTTTCGAGACTTAAAATCAAGCGTGGGCAAAATTTTAGGTTAAAGCGGGAAATGGCTTTAGGCCTTGGCGGGCCTTGGCGAAATCTACAAGGTAGATCGACGGCTTTTTGGTAGATTTGAAGGTAAAAAAACGTCGTTGAATTTATCCTACATTTAAGGGATAATTTCGCGAGATCCAATTACTTAACACAGATTTAATTGTTAATTTTAATATTTTATCTACCGGGGCTTGTAAGTTAGAGCCACCTATTTTTGACCAATTGCATCAATTATTAATAATGGCTAGATTAAATTTCGTTTAGCATCTATTTAAATTATTAAATTTTGGTAGGTGTGTGACCATTGATAGAGGGCTAATGATCTACATTAATGAATTTATCATAATCTCACGAGATCCACACAATTGGATTATAATTTGCGATTAATTAACGTTGTTATTCTAGGTTCTCATTGCCTCATATTTAACCCTACTAAAACTTACGCTAAGTTTCATTCAAAATTCGACGTATATTAACTGTTGTTTAGCGTGTTCTTTAATACCATTTTAAAAGAATATTATGAAGCAATTTAAAAATAAATTATTTTTTATCAAAAATAAATAAATAAATAAAAAAGGAAAAAAAAAACACTTGTTTCTATCTTAAGAAAAGAAATCGAAAAAGAGAAAATTTGCTTTGTATTGAATGTGTTCCCAATACAAAGACCATTTCCCAAAATTTCCACTCCTTGGGAAAAACCAAAGTTTCCATCCCTTCAATTTGAAAGCGCGCCAAATAAAATTGTCCAATAAAGAAAAGGTGGGCGTCAAAAAGTACCACGTGGCTTAAGAGGAAGTGACGTCCATTTGGATTGAGAGAAAATTTTCGAAGTATCCGAATGACGATAAGGATTGGGGTTAGAGAATACGGTTTTCTCGGTCCACTCCGAATGAGCCCGATCCGAATCATAAGGATGATCCGAATGATTTTCGATTTTTAGAGAATAGCCTCCCTGTCAGTTTTTGGGGAGAAACGTTATTTGGGAATAAATTAGTTCTGGAATAGTCAAACCATGGATGAAGGATGCGCGTGAGGAAATTTGTTTTCACTCTACAGGATAGGCAACTCCCTATCTCGGGCGACAGAATATTCTGTATACACTCTGTTACAACGTCGGTTGTCAGCACGCGCAAAGCTATTTCTCTATGTAACGTAGCTTTGTACGTGCTGTCAAGAGACAAAAAACTTGAGGATTTTCAGGATTTAAAATATCCGCGAGTTTTTTTAGCTCGAGTGCACGGACCTCTAGGCCTTAGTTTAAAATACGTGTGAAATTGCATACAGTCTACTACACGCATTTGAAACTAGGGCCTAGAGGTCCGTGCACTCGAGCTAAAAAACTCGCGGATATTTTAAATCCTGAAAATCCTCAAGTTTTTTGTCTCTTGACAGCACGCACAAAGCTAGGTTACATAGAGAAATAGCTTTGCGCGTGCTGACAACCGACGTTGTAACAGAGTATATACAGAATATTCTGTCGTTCGAGATAGGGAGTTGCCTATCCTATAGCGTGAAAACAAATTTCCTCACGCGCATTCTTCATCCATGGTCAAACTCAATCGTCCAATTTTTTAAGACTAATTATATAGTAATTCGCTAAATCGTAACTTACATTTGGAAATTGGAATGGTCGGATAATACAATGCACTGTATAAAAACACACTATGCTGAATATTCGTTGAAACCATGTGAAAATTATAAAAATTCTCCAACTATTTCTTTGTGATCATTTAACCTTAGGCTCAGAAAGACAAAAAATAGGCCCAAAAATTATTAAAAAAATCACGTGAACTTAATTAGAGAATCAAAATATTGAAATTAAGCGCGAGATTTGAATTGAAACTTTTATTGAAATGCAGCGCGTGCTGGCGCGTGAGCTAGCGTTTATTTTAAAAATATTTTATTTGAAACCTATACAAAAAGGCCAAGTTAACCTTATACTACGAGAAATGAGATACTATACCTTTTCAGCCTTTGCTAGTGCTGTAAAGTTAGGCTGTGAAAAAAGTGTACCCCCTTGGTCGCGAAACCTTGGGTCTAAAGGCCCGTTCAGACGACACTCTTTTTCTCGCTACGCTCGCTGTGCTGAGCTCATCAGATTTTCTGGCTTCACCAGCCTCTAGAAAATGCACTGTTCACACGGCCAAAATTTTCTCATTCTTGATCTCGGCAAAGCGAGAAAAAAAGTTGAAAAAATTCAACTTTTTTTCTCTCTTTGCTCGGCACAACCAATAGGGGGCTTCCGAAAATGACGTCACTCTTTGTTGTGTAGTCTGCTACTCTGGTTTTACTTAATCCGAGGCCGTGGCTAAAGTAAATTACGGGGAGACATTCGTTTTCAATATAGATGATAGATTTTAACTTCCGTTTATACTACGGTCCTCAAATACCTCACGAACCCAAATTTGCCTTTGACGTTCACGTCTTCGTTTTAATATTATTAATGAGAAAATAATGTTATTTTGAAGCAATAGTTGTTTCTTTTTCCGAGCAGTAACAGGTGCCATGTTTAAGTATAGTATAAACGGAAGTTAAAATCTATCATCTATATTGAAAACGAATGTCTCCCCGTAATTTACTTTAGCCACGGCCTCGGATTAAGTAAAACCAGAGTAGCAGACTACACAACAAAGAGTGACGTCATTTTCGGAAGCCCCCTATTGGTTGTGCCGAGCAAAGAGAGAAAAAAAGTTGAATTTTTTCAACTTTTTTTCTCGCTTTGCCGAGATCAAGAATGAGAAAATTTTGGCCGTGTGAACAGTGCATTTTCTAGAGGCTGGTGAAGCCAGAAAATCTGATGAGCTCAGCACAGCGAGCGTAGCGAGAAAAAGAGTGTCGTCTGAACGGGCCTTAACTCGCAAAATTTTTTCCACCTCATAATGTTAAGCTCCATAGAGTTTAACATTACGATTTCGGATTGAGTATAAATAGAAACTCCCTGACGGGATTTTCATAATATTGAATTTTATTATAAATAAAGGGTCATATCATGAATTCATTTACTAACATGAATGTCTTTCCGGCTTACCATACATCGCCGCTTACTCGGCAGTAGGAGGAGCCTATTTAAAAAAAGATGTGGCGAACGGGAAGTAGCGATCAGCTGTTATATTTAAAGCAGACGACGCGTTTTCACAGTAGGCATAGGCTTAGCAACGAAACTCGCGTGTTATAGGTTTATCGTGGTTTTAGGGGTTATATTTTTGGTATTTTGTTTATTAATTTTGATGTTATCAAAGATTTGTTGTTGTCAAGGATTGCTCCAAAATTTGGCCTAGGCTTACGTGTTCGGTTACAGTTCTTACATTCAAGTCGTCAAATACGGTACAAGCACTCGATATAATGCTTTTTACGAGTTCAAGTTCAGGATTACATTTTGTTGCCATTTTAAAATACTATCAAGTTATGAGTTAAATGTTAACAACTAAATTACGTGAGTAAAACGACAACCCGATACAGATAGATTAACCAGTATCCCAAAGAACTGTCTGCTTAATAATAAACGGTAAGACACGCACGAAAGAAGCAGAATTTCCGGTATGGTTCCTATTGGATATAAAATTTACGTCACACGAGTGGCGCGAAAATTTGGCTCCTCCTCGCGCTTTTTGAGAGTAGACTACAGGGGAATGCTTAACATGGACATTCATGTTAGTAAATGAATTCACGGTCATATTCAATGCGCCCCTCCTCCCGGTCCATCACGTCCCGTTTTTGTATTTGCCGGCTCTTTTAAGTTAGGATAGATGGCGCCTAGCTCTCTGTGTGTCGATTATTAGAAAACATGAAAGCAGGCAGTTTGAAGATTAATGTCAATATACAAGCGTAAAATAAGTACTTAACGGAAATGTTCAGAGTATCTTAAACGAGAGGCCTGGCTTAGAAGATATCGAAATTCAAAATAAAACAACCAATCCTTTTAATTAATTGGCCCTAAAATTCTAGAAAATGATCCTGCAATTTTTTGTGTTAGGAACGCTATATTCTCGGTTGCAAACTAAAAACTTTTCAAATTTTATATTTTATTTTTAAACCTAAATTTAATATATATCTAGCTGTTATCCGCGGCGTCGCTCGCGTGTAATAAGAACTTTCATCAAAATGATATAAAGAATGGGTAGATTTTATTGATTCGACTAATATTTTTGTAGCACCGTAGGAGCGAGGGCACCCGGGGTTGCCCGTCAGCCCGTCGGGACATTTTTATTATTTTTCACGCGGACATTATTCTATAAAGAAGGGTTTTAAGTTTTTGGCCGCCATTTAAAAAGATGGCAACAAATCGTACCCGAAAGACCATTCAACCCGCCTATAGGTTAAAGGAAACCAGTGTACTAAATATTTTCGAAATCGTTTGAAACGCGCGGACTCTGATGCATAGAGAAGATTTTTTTCATTTCTGAGCACCATTTATTAAGATGGCGGCGGATTGGAAAAATCTTTCTTAGTACGCGCCTACTACTTATGAGTAACGTTCCTGTAAATTTTCAGCCTTCTCGGGCAAGCGGTTTGTGCTTGGCTTTGATTATCAGTCAGTCAGTCAGGACTTTGATTTATATAGAAATAGATTATTATTTTCAGTTATTCTTTCGAAAAACACTCGAGGGATCCGTAATTAAAAATGGAAACCAAACTACCTACGATTTACTAGCTTTCGTATTTTTTTCCTTTTTTCAAGGGGAAAAAAAGCTCCACGATAAAAAATAATTTTTTTTTTTCATTTTAGAGGAGGAGATTTATCTGCAGTCCGTACTTTCGCGTTTGTCAAATACTCTCATTACCTCGCACTATTTCTCTAGCCTGTTTCCTTTTTTTATTACAAAGCTTCCACTAGGACCTGATCATGGTTACTTCAAATCCTGGTAATCCTTTGTGTCTCATTATAAACTGTTCTTCCTTACGACCATCCAACCATATTCCCTAATCATTTAGAGTTATATAATCGATGAAGCTCGCTGTATTCAAATAATTTCAATTTCAGTTCAACAACTCACCAGGAAACAGTCGGATGTTTCGTTTAACGATTTTTTTCACTTCCGGTTTTGACGTCTCGTTGCTAACCGGAACGTCAACGAACTAATCGGCTAGTGGAGTAGGTTCTTTCGCAGCGCATTCGTTTCGTGACGTCAAACGTCATGGCGGCTAATAAGGTAAAATAGAAGTATTGGGCCTCCATGGATTTTTAAAAGTTTGTACTCATTTCTGATAGCAAATGAGGTGAGGAACACGATGCCGTTAAAAATTTACACCGCAAATGATTTTGAAGTTTTTTTTCTTGTTTTTTTTTTTATGAAAATTGCAATATTTTGGAAAAGGACAAATATAATAGAAACTGAACCTAACCTAACCTGAACCTAAAATATCCCAAACATAATCTAAACAAGTGTATGCGCCCCAAATATCAAATATAAAAACCACCATAAGTAATATCTTTTTTTAAAAAAAAATCATTTGCGGTTAAAAATTTTGACGGCATCGTGTTCCCCACCTCGTTTACTATAGGAAACGACTATAAACTTTTTAAAATCGGTGGAGGCCCAATACTACCATTTGGCCGCTAATAATTTGTAAGCGAGCTATAAAGAAGTGTTTCGCGGATAGTTATGGAAATTTTCAAAAAATTGCCCACAATTATGTGAAAATAATTATTACTAACAAACATCTAATTTGCTTTCAAAAGATTTTTAGCCAAACTTATTTAAATCTCAATAAATAACTGCGTCCAACAATATATGACGTAGCGTTGCCAAAATAAACTCATAGGAGAAAAAGCCGATTTTTTCCGTTGATGGTTCTTGAACGCAACCTTGGTCTTATGAGACAATAAAGTTTTTTACTGAATTAAGTTGACAGTCTTTGATTATAGAATTGATAATTTTAATTATCCTATTTTTATTAAAGGCCGACTTCCATCGAAAAGGGTTCTTACGAACTGAAAACCGTGCATCGAGAGTAACAATGGAGCGACCGTGCCGATTTTCGAATCCCCGCTGGACAAAATTTTGAGGGGTTCTTATGAACTGAAAACCTTGATACGGGGGTTCTTACGAACTGAAGATAAACAATAGATATTTTCCTTCAGAGGGTCGTAAAAATCGGGAATAAAATATTTAAGAGACTTTCTATTGTTTATCTTCAGTTCGTAAGAACCCGCATAGCAAGGTTTTCAGTTCGTAAGAACCCCTCCAAATTTTGCCCCAGTGGGAACTCGAAAATTGGCATGGTCGCTCTATTGTTAAGAATCGATGCACGGTCTTCAGTTCGTAAGAACCCTTTTCGGTGGAAGTCGGCCTTTAAGTTAAAAACTTCCAAGTGCCGAACCTCCAGGTGTAAAAGTAATAATGTAATTCCTACCTGCCCCTGTAAAACTCCAACCTGCAGTACATCGGTGTACGATATACCGTGAAGAATAAGCAGAGGGTAAAGCAATCGTTTTATTATGGAAGTTACAAACATTATATGGGTTAGCATTTTGAAAATGCACTTTATGCAAGCGGCTCATTGGAACTCTAGGATATCAAGGTCGTTGTAAATTGAATTCAAGCTCTGTTTAAATCTAGGATCCCGTTGGGGGACGAAAAACACAAGCATCCGAAGTTTTTCAGGTAAAATTGGAAAAAAAACTGTTTAAAGGTAGCCGTACGGCGAGAGGTTATCTAATCTCACTGAACTCTGAACTCGGAGGGCAGGAATCACTTCTTCGCTGGTTCTCTATCGAATCTAAGACCATTAAACACAGATGGACTAGAATGATAAGCTAAAACCCCTATCTTGAAATTTCAGCGCGTATCGTCGCCCCTAGCGGGAGACTCCCGAAACATTTCAAAGCATCTTTGTGACCTTTATTATGTCGTCTGCGCTGTTGAATTTTTATGATTGTACGGTCTAGGCACGGTTAGGTTTTTCATGGGCCAAGAATAGTAAGAGGACTAGGCAGTCCCAAGCTTCTACGCGCAAACGATTTCGTCTTTCTAAAAAAACAGCCATCCCGTATCAGCGGGGTTAAAATAGGGGTGAAACCGGAATTGGGGTCAAGCATTTCCGGCTACGGCCAAATCGAAACGTGCAACGCGTTTCAATTTGAAAACCGCGGTTTAACACGGGGATGCCTGTCCTTGGGTAGGTGGTCTGAGGGTGCATCATTAGAGGGCAGACGATAAAGCAAAATCGCCGAAAGATAAAATCGCTCTACAGCGTTAATGAATAGCGGCGCCCTCTATAAAGTAACGCTTGACTACTCTCGACCCGTTTCCTCAAGGACCGAGCGATCGCCAATCTCAAACGAAAATCAATATTCCGTCGAAATCTTTCAACAAAATATTTTGGCTATTTTTTCTTTTTCTTGCGTTTCATAAGTCTATTTTCGGAAGTTCCATCAATCCAAAGCAAATAGAATTAAAAGAAAGTAATTAGGCACTAGGTTGGTTAATGAAGGCATTGGCTTATGTGTTCTCAGTAAAATCATGTTTATAACACACTCCAAAAAAATCATGATCTATTTATTTTTAGCCTTCTTAAAATCAACCAATTAATATTACTTCAAATCTCTATCTCCGCCCCTCCCAAAAAAACAATTGATCCGACTTTCGATATTTTAGCTTCACGGAGATAATCATAGGTTTCGTAATGAAACCTAGTTGGTAATTGTAATTCAGTTTGCACAAGTACTCCCCTTTATAACCATACGCGAGATTTCCCCTTGTATGCCGCTATAGAGATCAGTAAACAGTTTTACGTTGTCAATTAGGCTCTCTTTTCTTCCTCACTTTCCATTTGCCTTTTTATTATTAGAGACTACCTTTGATTTTATAGTGGAGTTTGACTTGGGGCGAATTTTGACGTTATTGTCTTATGTATTCGGATGCTTATCGTCGCTTATCTTTAAAGAAGAGTCTGCTGAAGTCATCGCTTTTCTAAGCCTTTGCCTCCTCGTTATGGGCCTCGAAAAAGTAATAATGCCCAAGGCAAACTCCCCCATTCAACCCTTGGCCTCTACCATATTAAGGGCCACTCTATTCTAGGAGGATGGAACTCGTTCCGGGAGGGGAAAATAGCTTGCCAATAGTACAGAAGTCTTACACCCATGCGTGGCAGTGTGAAAAAGTGGGCATACGCTTTAACTGCTGCCTAGTGGACGAAAATCAAATCATATTTCTTGAGTCCCCTACTCCCCCCCCCGCCCCTTCTCTATGACTATGAGAAAAAAAAATTTTGAATTCTAACCGTCCGTCTGCTTCACTCTTCAGTAAGTTCAGTGTTTGGATGTCTTCTGTTCGTTTCATTTCGATTCATTAAGTTTTAATGATTAAGTAGTATTTAGTTTTAATGATAAGTAGTATTTAGTTTTAATGATAAGTAGTATTTAGTTTTAATGATAAGTAGTATTTAGTTTTAATGATAAGTAGTATTTAGTTTTAATGATAAGTAGTATTTAGTTTTAATGATAAGTAGTATTTAGTTTTAATGATAAGTAGTATTTAGTTTTAATGATAAGTAGTATTTAGTTTTAATGATAAGTAGTATTTAGTTTTAATGATAAGTAGTATTTAGTTTTAATGATAAGTAGTATTTAGTTTTAATGATAAGTAGTATTTAGTTTTAATGATAAGTAGTATTTAGTTTTAATGATAAGTAGTATTTAGTTTTAATGATAAGTAGTATTTAGTTTTAATGATAAGTAGTATTTAGTTTTAATGATAAGTAGTATTTAGTTTTAATGATAAGTAGTATTTAGTTTTAATGATTAAGTAGTATAATTATAAGTAGATTAATTATTTCTAGCAAACAATTACTCTCCGACCCCGACTGGGCCGACATTGCGAAAATTAAAGATCCGAAGGAAGTCCGAACTAGCAGAAAACGTTTATCCAAAAAAAAAAACAATCCTTGGAAATAACTAACAAAGCGCTCGATAGGTGGTGCCACTATCTTATGCCCACCTTTTTACAGTGCCCAGTGCCGTCTTAAGGCATGGGCTATATGGGCTATAGCCCTGGGCCCCGCGTGAATTAAGGGCCCCAAATTTCATGTTCAAGAAGTAGGCAATACGTAACTATGACCGTCACGCTTCGAGGAATTATTAAGTTGTGAACAAATTTTCTAACCAAAATCTCCGCGGACCCGCTTTCTAAAGAGTTTCATGGCCTACACTTGGTTCCATAGCTACAACCACCCTTCTCAGATGAATTCGCACATGTTTACAGAGAGAAAAGCATACCTAGCCCAAGCTGCATCCAGGTCATCGTTCTATTCTCTTACTCCCTTGACTTTAATTTAGGAGAGCTAAATTTTTTTTAGTGTTCCGACCGACTGAAAAATCAAAACATTAGTTCCCGTTCGTAACATCAAAGAATCAGTCTGATTAGTAACATGTCACCCAATTTTGCTTTAGCGGCTAGCCGAATACAAACGGTTTAATAAATCCAATCAACTCAATGTCTTTCAATCTGAACTGTCTTTTCACTCTACTTTACTTAATCTGCTACTTTATATACTGCCTACATTAATGAGGGCCTGTGCGCGGCGCCGTTTTTCTTTTTTCGTTTGGCAACTTATGTTGCCGAATTCCCTCACCCGAGAGAGCTGTTAGCTGGACTTAAGGAAATTGAAATGTTCATTTTCCCTAGCTTGAAATTTGAAATGTTCATTTTTGCGCACGTTTTGGTCCATCTCGCAATGCCATCTCCCGGTAAAATAGATAGAAAACCCTAATGCTCTCCGATACATATGCTTACAAGTTTCTATAGTTTTATTGTAGTGGGAAGCGGTCCCTTCGTTCAAAGTTTCGGTTTTAATTGTCCTGATTACTCACATCCCCTCTAGCAAGAAAGTTAAAGATATTTTTACTATAGAAATCAATGAAAATAACTCTTTAAAACGTCAATGTAATTCTTCAAAACATGGGTATTTGCGCGAGCGCAATAGGCCTGATTCGTAAAAATATTTACATACAATGTATGTATATATACATAATATACAACATACATCAAGTACAACCTGATTACCAAATTAAATTATTTATACAATAATTTTGAATTTTCAATAAACCACACTAATCGACTTTTCTTGTTTACCTTTCCTAACGCTAACTGATAACGTGACGCATTGTCCCTCAAACGCTATGCAGCGATGAAAATGTGAGTGATAGGGCAAACTGGAGTTATGAACTCTGCTCTCTTAAATGAGTTGGTTTTAGTTTGAGCACGCATGAATTTTTCAGGCCTATATTTTTCAAACTTAAAAATATCCTTAATCATCGCAAGGGTCAGTGGGTTTCAGACGAGTAAAAACTATGAGTCGCAAATTTGAAAGTTAAGCTACAAAGAGAAACAAGATGGCCCCGGCCAGATTACACTTTTGCGCGCCCTCTAGTGACTAGAATTAGTATTACTATATTCATTGACCCCGACAAATTTATAATTTTCAGGTTTTTTTCCATTGTTTATAAAATAGCATTCCGATTATGAATAAAACCAATCTAGTAAGAATTTGGTTTACAGTTTAATTAAATAAGTAATTAACTGTAGTGTTCAAGTCTTGGTGGATTAATTAGGCTAGATATACTAATCAATATCCAAGATTTATTCTACCATATGATTATGGTCATTCGTTACATTGGGTGGCAAGGATGCCGCTTGAGTGCGGATAAAGAAGTGAGGAGTGTTCTCTCCTGTACGCGATGTACGAGGTTACCTCCCATTTTTAAAATGTGAGTAGTTTTTGGTAATCGCCATCTAGTGAGCGAATTCTGTACTTTGATTTTATTCCGTATTTTAAAAATGGCCGCGGACAACAACAATCTTTATGACACAGAGTTAACCCTTTGTCAGGTCCCGAATGAAGTTTGCAAACCCACGATCTCCACTCCCTTAAATCCCTATCACTACTTTTACAGCCAAGAACGGAACATGTTCTACCCCAGCTTGCCATTTTTATTTTTCAAAACTTACTAATTACCAATGAGAATTAAAAAATATGTTCAAATCATCGGATTCACCGAGCCAAAGGATTTCAGACGATGGTTTTGAACTTCCTGCTTTTGAACGCTAGATGGCTTTAAACACCGACGTTTAAAGAGACAAAAATACCGAATTTTACGCTTTACTTCGACGCTAGATGGCGGTATCAAAAACTACTAAGACGCAATGGCAGCCCCCCTTGAATTTGCCTGGTAAAGGACGTATATCTCATGCTTAGAAAATGGGGGTTACAATCAATCGATATCTGAGGATGGGGCGCCATCTAGGTTGTGTTTGGAACAGGCGGGAATTACGAATATAGCAATACTCTCCCGTGAGATTAAAACCCAGTGACTGTATGAGTCTTAAGATAATGTGAGGGTTTAACAATAAAATTCGAAGATCATTGGCAACTTGTAATATTGCGCTATGCATTTGTAACAGTTTGGTTGAGCTTAATGAGGTAGATTGTAATTCAGAATTAACTTTGTTTAAGTCACTATTTTATACTGTCCTTTATGAGGTTATTGTTATTGTGGTGAAAAGTTTGTTTAAAGTCATTATTTATACTGTCCTTTATGAGGTTATTGTTATTATGGTGAAAAGTTTGTTTAAACTCATTATTTATACTGTCCTTCATGAGGTTATTGTTATTATGGTGAAAACTTGGTTTAGCTGCTGTCTCATAGGTTGAGCCTTTCAGGCGCTCGTCTGTTTCGGAGTGGGTTGCGGCGAATTGGTGTCGCGGATGTGGTGGTGGTCCTTGGGACCAGTGACCCTCGCATTAATTATTATTTTACCGGTCCCACTATAAATTAAATTTCTAAAATGGTGAGAATAAAAAGCACGTAAAGACACAAAAGTAAAGAAGCTGAAAATTGTAATTGAATTTGAATTTTTTACTGTAGGAAAAAGTAGCATATAACAATCCATAACAGTTATAGTCTGGAGGATAACTGTCGATTTTCAATAAAATCATGCACTTTTTCAAGAAAGCATGAAACTTGGTATAAAGTTAGTTAGAAGTATATGAAGTCAATTAAAGATTGGAGGCATTCCGTATCTCTGTTGTGACAGCCGTGACAAGCCGTCAAAGCGGCCGTGAAATTGTAAACTCACCTTACATCATTTTAGGTAGCACCCCTCGAGATACGCCGCCTTCGAGCTATAGAGAAAATGTAGGGGTCGTGTATAAAGCAAAAATCTCTCCGATTCGGAGGAGCTCAGTAAGGAATGAAAGAAATTTTAAATAGAAAATCAAACCACGCGCTAGGCCTACGAAATGAAAAAAAAAAAAAAATATTTAATTCTTAACTGCTATTATTGAACATTTTACAATAACAATTTGGCAACATAATTAAAGGCATATTTTCGCATAAGCACAACTCTAAATAACACCTGTTACTATTATTAATAAAAATACTTAACCATAAATATTATTAGAGTTGTAAACAATTTTTTTAATCATTCATGTGTAAAACCCTCTATGGTTTAAATGTATTCCATTTTCATAGCAGTAAACACAATAGGAAAAAAGTTACTTCCAATAAAAACACTCCTTATACATGAAAGCCAGTATGAAGTCTTATTGAACATTTTAAAGTCACAATTTCGCAACATCATTAAAGTCACAATTTCGCAACATCATTAAAGTCACAATTTCGCAACATCATTAAAGTCACAATTTCGCAACATCATTAAAGTCACAATTTCGCAACATCATTAAAGTCACAATTTCGCAACATAATTAGAGTCACAATTTCGCAACATAATTAGAGTCATAATTTCGCAACATAATTAGAGTCATAATTTTGCAACATAATTAAAGTCATAATTTCGCAACATAATTAAAGTCATAATTTCGCAACATTTAAGAATAAACAACTGTCAACATTTTTAAGTAATAATTTGAGAACATTTTAATTATTCTTCACATTTTAAAGATCGAAAAATATTTTTATGATACAGGAACTCAGTTAGAAATTCGGTATCCCAATACTGCTAATTAATGCTTGTTAAGTTGTAAAGATCTGAAACTTCATGGTAAATTTTGGTATTGCGGTGATAGATTGGATGTTTTCCTGGGTTTTTGTTTTATTTACGGGGTTTAGTGATCTTTCGCTTGACAAAAAATATCAGAACTTCATATCATAGTTGTTTAGTGCAGAGCGTGGTTCACTATGAAGTTACCGAGGGGTTAGTCACTTGAATAATCAGGTGTACAAAACCGCAGAAATCGATTACTTGATTTCTAGAATTCTTTGAAAATCATCAGTAATCAAAATCATTTCTGCGGGTAATCAAAGGTAATCAGAAATCTCCGATAATCACTGGAAATCACGTGAAATCTTGAGAAAATTAGAAATAATCACATGATTTACTAGTAATCTTTTGTAATCACCTCGGTAATCACGCCTTTCGTGAAATAATCACGCATAATCAATGGAGGAATTCGAAAATCCGAAACAAAAATCATAATCAGTTGAAATAGAAATAATCACTGTATTCATCGAAATTCACGAGGAATCCAGTGGTAATCACGGCATTCACCAAAAAATCACCGGAATTCATTGGAATTCAAACGGAAATCACAAGTAATCCGCGGCAATAACGGGAAATCAGTGATTATGGAAATCACCGAAAATAATCGTAATCACAGAAATGAATGAATTCGTCCAGTAATCATAGGAATTCATATAAAAATTCAGAAATCAGTAATCAGGTGTACAAAATTTTGGCGAATGGCTAGCCCCTCGGAAGTTACCGGAATTTTTCTTTTATAAAAGTAGATTTTAGCTCCCGTCGTATTTAAATCCAAGTTAAATTATACTTCGGCTTAATTATGAACAAGTTCGTGTTAGTGAAAGACGATTAAAAGGAAACGAAGAAACCGAGATAAACTTTGAAATATGCTTCTTATGTCAAAGAAATACCACTGAAAAACTGACTTTCCCTTGCAATTATGAAAATAGATTTAAAGCAGTTGGCTATAAAACAATTTCCGAAACCCATAGAGGGTTTTACACATGAATGATCAAAAAAATGGTTTACAACTCTAATAATATTTATGGTTAAATATTTTTATTAATAATAGTAACAGGTGTTACTTGGAGTTATGCTTATGCGAAATTATGCCTTCAATTATGTTGCCAAATTGTTATTGTAAAATGTTCAATAATAGCAGTTAAGAATTAAATAATTTTTTCATTTTGTAGCGCGTGGTTTGATTTTCTATTGAAAATTTCTTTCATTCCTTACTGAGCTCCTACGAATCGGAGAGATTTTCGCTTTATACACGACCCCTACATTTTCTCTATAGCTCGAAGGCGGCGTATCTCGAGGGGCGCTACCTAAAATGATGTTAGGTGAGTTTACAATTTCACGGCCGTTTTGACGGCTTGTCACGGCTGTCACAACAGAGATACGGAATGCCTCCAATCTTTAATTGACTTAATATACTTCAAACTAACTTTATACCAAGTTTCATGCTTTCTTGAAAAAGTGCATGATTATTTCAGCTATCCTCCAGACTATTAACTTTTATTTCTTATCACAATTTTTCAACTAGTTGCCACTAAATATCAATCAACATGTCTAATGATATTTGAAGTTCTTAATCCTTTTCTGAACTAGCCTTATTCCTTATTGCATTTTCCATAAATTCAGCGGCAATATCTTCTCTCGCTATCAGTAAGCCAGATCAAAATCTTGTAATGTGACCATGCACTACTGAGAAATACGACTACTGACAACTAGTACTGGCTATGGTCTAGACTGTCGACTACAAGAGACTCATTCTAGAGTATAGACGCTAGACAAGATCAATAGTCAATAGAATACAAAACTTTTGTAGGGAAGTTGTAGCCAAGGAGTACTAACTACCTAGGAGTAGAATTGGTAGAAAATGTGTTGAGCTAGAAAAATTCTAAAAAGGAACCCCGAATTTATAAACTGGTCCCACCGTCTATTTTTTCCAAAAACCCTAATTAATAAAGTGCTCCCTGATACCACTGACCCCAACTTTTGGAATAAATAAACTGGTCCGAGCAATTAATAAACTGGTTTGGGACTTGTAAACCTGTCTTATTTCCTACCCTGTAGTGACGAGCCCATGATGTAAACAATAAAGATGGCCGCGAGCTACGAGGTTTAAGCCTCGGTCTTTAGTGTATCGGGGAGTCGGGGACTCGGGGTCCGAGTAACGGGAGTTTCTGATGCGTTTGCAAATCTTATTTAAATTTATATTTTTATTATTATGTAACCGATTTATATTACTGAACGAATTGTACCTTATACTGTAGCAGACCTTGTTAGTTAGGCGAAGGTTTTTCAACTGTTGCTGATATTTAACTAGTTATGCCACCGCATGGATATTTTAAAATCCTTTCCTAACATTCGAATAAGGTACACACTTCGGCGTATGAGCCTGAGGTTAGGAAAAAACATTGCTTTGATGACGATGGCCTAGGTTGCCAAACTAACAAAAAACTCTTGGCAACAGAGCGGCCAGAATACAAAGTTTAAGGAAGACAAAATAGTGAAATTTTGCTAGTCCATTCTTAAACAAAATTGTATGTTCTTTCTGGACTGGTACAGTTTTACTACCCCCATAATAGGAAAGGCCTATTAATAATTATCTTAATGTTCTTTTTATTAATGAGCTTAAGTTGTAAATTGTCCATGCCTTTTAATAATTATCTTAATGTTCTTTTTATTGATGATTGTTTATGCCTATTAATATTTATCTTAATGTTCTTTTTATTGATGATTGTTTATGCCTATTAATAATTATCTTAATGTTCTTTTTATTGATGAGCTTAAGTTGTAAATTTTTAATTTGATACTTTCAAAGTAACGTTAATTAAACCTTCAATACCTTGATTTAAATTTTAATTTATAATCCTTATTTAATTTAAGGATGATGTCAGTTTGTAAGTCTCGTTAATTTAATTCCCCCTTTCCCACAGAGAGGGTCTGAAAATTTAAATCACTTGGCAGAGACTGGAGATCTTCAACATTCAGTGACAGACTCTGAATCTCAATGGGCATTTAAAAAACTGTATAAATTTAAATTGAAATTCCAAATTATAATTAAATACTTTTTGTTTGATATGTTGATATTAACGTAATCAATCCTTGAATACTCTATTGGTACTATCAACACCATCGTTAAATTTATTACTTAAATAATATAATTTTTTTTAAATATAATAATCAAATTAGCGACTTATAATTAGTTAACTTTAAATGAGTATGTTTCACTGATTAAAATTACATTTCTAAAAATTGTTAGGTTGATAGCACTTTCATGTTTCATGTAGAAATTTCATATTTCCGTGGATGGAGAGATGAACACGTTGATTCCGTTTGTCGTTGATTGAAATTAGATTCATTTTGATCATAAATTTCATTTTATATTTTGAGTTGTTGATTTTATGAGATTGTTGATTTTATTTTTATAATTATCACTTACGTAACTGTTATTAGTAGATGAACCCAGCGAGAGCGGAAACTGCCAAAATGATTAGTTAATTTTGCAAAGAATCTGCAATTTAATTCTGCAAAAATCTACCTATTATTTTATGTCAGTTCCGTTAAGTGATCATTTAATTTTAAACTTGCCAAACAAATAGTGAGCAATGGTACCTCCGTCCCAAACTAGTTATAGTTTTAAAACGCTGACTCGAGTTTCATTTTGTTAATACATTTAATTTTATTAGTAAATCAACCTGCCTAACTTTTAAGCAGACGAGTCTTAAAAAACGATATCATTGGTGAAATTAGAAAACTCTCTCTGCTTAGCGCGCCTTCTGTCGGGGAGAACCTTAATTTCTTTTTTGATTAATATGATAATATTAATTGTAATGTTTAAGTTCCCAAGTAGAAATCTAATCTTGCCTAGGATTAAAAAGATATATAATAATTATAAATTGCAAAAAAAATTGCAAGCAACTGTCTCTCCTCCTCTAGCGCGATACAATATATATTCGACAGCATCCAGTGGCGGGCGTCGGGGAGGTGGGGGGTCCATATCTAAAGCCAGACAGTTGCACAGTTCTCTCTCTCTCGTCTCCCGCTAAACCCACGCAGTAAGTGCGGGCGTCGGGGAGGTGGGGGGGGGGTCCATATCCTAACTCTCTCTTTCTTCTCTTCAGTATAATTTAACTCGCTCTATATTACAACCAAGCGTGGCTTCGTGGTAGAGCGCGCGGTCGGGCGACTTCACTGGCGTCTCGTATGGATCAGGACATTGCAGGTTCGAAGCCCGGCGCCGACAGAAAAATAATTTCAATTGAAATTAAATACGTTACGCCACCTATGAGGTGTGAGGTGAACTACGGGTGAATTTCGAGTCGAAAATTCGCGGGAAATTTGAAATTCAAAAGTTTATTTATGACGAAACTTATTATGCGGTTACACCAAATCCAGCCAGCCGTCCAGCCAACAGAGGTCAGAACAATACTTTCGCTGCTCTAAAGAGCGCAAAAGTAAAAAGGAGGCTTGAGGAGATGGAAAAATCTTCGAAAATAACGAAATTAACCAAATTTCTAACAACAAAACTGGCGACAACATCATCGGATTCTCATTTACCCCAAAAGCGTAATGTATCTCAGGATGAGCCAGAAGAGCGTCACAATCAAAGAGTATCAGAACTCATGAAAAGACTTGATAGAAAATGTTTTAAGCTTATCGCTACTCTATTGAAACAACATGGACGCTTTTCCTGGAATTTGTATATATTTGACGACACGAAATTGCCTTTTTAATATAATAGGCTGTCTCGAGTCTTTTACAACTGAATATATATTTTTTCTTGTTGCTGAAATAATTAGCCCAGGGCCCCATGACGCCTTAAGACGGCCCTGACAGTGCCAATCATGGCGCACCCACTCAGCTCTCTTTTCCCCTCCCGGAACAAGTTCCATCCTCCTAGCTCTATTCTAAAGAATTGAACGCCCGCTAATAACACCACGAGGATCTTAAATAAGGACACTCTTGTATGTATGCATTTACGTACTAGCTGTGCAGCTCAATCTATAGATGCCCTGACTAACTTAATAATAATCAACGCTCAGGGCTGAAAATTCGCAGTTACGTTACTCTTAAGAAGTAGGCGTGCACTTGGAAATATTTTTCTAATTCGAGGAGATGTTTTTAAATTAACGATAAAGTTTTACATTTAAAAAACCAATTTTTATTTGCATCTACCTTTTGAAGTCAAATTCAACAAGTGCCTTTTTCAATTTTCAACCGGTATTTCCAGTGTACTTTTTGTGTCTAAGACAAAAACGATATATACAGGGTGTTATGTTAATGAGCGTGTTTATTGGGCCCAACTGAGTGGAAAGTATAAAATAGCATGGATTGTACAGCCCCCAAACAATGGCCCCTAAAACAAGAAAATATCTAACAATGTAGAGTACGACTTTAAACCGAGTGACCAGCTTGTTTTAGAACTATCTTAAACCGTTTTGTACCTTTAATCAGCAGAAGGGTATAACCAAATGTTGTACAACCCTGTTCTTTGATACTTTTCAGTCAGTTGGGCCCAATAAACACACTCCTTCACTATTGATGGACTGTATATTCCAGTGTCAATTAATATAAGACATTTAATCTGTATTGGAATTCATAGTTAATTCTAGACTTGATTGCAATTATTTTTAAATCTTAATGATCTTTTAGTGCGTAACTACCACCTAGTTAAAGTTAAAATTGAAAGTGACGTAGAATGGAGTTGCTACGTTGCTGGTGTTCTATATTGAAGTGGAAAATATTATTTTGCGTTTCAACAAATTCGAATTCGTCTCGTGACGTATTAAATATTTAACGTCTAAACAAAGTGGTTGAAGATAATTTCGGTAATGAGCACAGCTACTGTTCCCGACAACAGCGTGAAAAGTAAGTAGAAGGGAACGCTGACGCTGCTTAGGTCCAAATCAGCCGCGCTTTTCATCGGTCTCTTCCAAGTGACATGCCCATATAAATGACGCATCGCAAGATCCAGATAGTCCAACGCTTGCGTTTCGAATAACGGTTCCACGCTGCAATAAAACATTCCTCAAGCCCCTTAATCATTTTACGATAAAATTCTTACGGACGACGAGCTCGTGAATGATGGGGTTGTTTCTCATCCAAGTGGCGTTGAACATGAGGTTCAAGTATTCGAAGGCCAGTTCTTGTCGCGAAAAGTAAAGTCCTCCGTGGCTCAGGAAGAATTCTTTATTCTCGTAATCGAAAGTCAAGAATTGTCCCAAGAACCAAATCAGAAAAGTGTCTCTCGTGATCAGAGCTTTTTCTCCAGAAAGAAGAGGAATGTACGCGTCAAGCGCAAAATATTCCTCAGGCCTGGTGTAAATATTCTCCTTATCCAGCTCTACAGCAGGGGACTTTTAGTATATTTTTTGTTGGGTCAAAAACAACACATGTACCAATTTTCATCTTTATGTTCCAATGTTCTAGGTCAAACCCTAAAAGTCCTGGGCTAATACGGATAAGGTTTTTAGATTGAACTAAAACACACCGTCTGAAGTGCGCACAGCCACGTGATGTGCAGAAATAATTTAATTGGCCGCAGTCAGGCACGTCTTTTAAAGTCCCATCACAATGAGTGCAGTGTAGATGACCCGTACGTGGTATGAGGACATTCCCAAGTTTTTTTAGGTTTTCATGAACATTTTCGGCCATACCGAAAGAGATGAGGTCAGATGAATGAAATATACCGGAATATTACTTATTATGCCTAAAAAACTTACGGATCTTAACATTTCCGAGTAAAGTATACACGAATATGGCTAGACTGTTTCATATGTTTCCTATTTAGCACACTTTTTAAGGGACATTTTTACCAAAAAAGAATTACATATTACGTAACGTGCATCGGAGGAAACACATGATTTCTTACTAGTCTTGTCACAAACCTTTCTCTCCAGAGTTCGAAAGTGAAATGACTCTCTATAGTTTTCAAAATCCCCTTTCGGCCACCCAGGTGTATGTTATATGACATTTAGGGGGAGGAGAGATCGAACTTGGGTCATAACAAAAGAATTTATTTATTTATTTATTTATTTTCATCTGTGGTTTATTATCAATGGAATTTACTTTGTCCTTTCTTTAAGTGGGGCATTCCGGGTGGTCTATGACCTTCAAGAAGGCGGGGCTGAACCTTTATTCCCATGTATTTTTATTTATACGTAAACACGATCATGGGTTTGGGAGCGTGGTCGAACCATTTGTATTGCATTGTTAGGAATGAAATTTGAATTTAGAGTGATTTGCTACTTTGCTAATTGGTGAACCATCCCACAATAAGTCGTTATATCATTAGGCTGAAGCATTAACTTTCATTGATATACTTACTATATTTATCAAAATGATCGTCCGCGTAATCAAAAATTTGTGGCAAAACATAAAATGGTAATGTATGAAGCATCACTCACAACGAATTTCGTGTTAGAAGTAAAAATAAATCAAAACGTTTTTGATTATATACATTACATTTCATCGAAACGAAATCGATCATATATAATTCTTAAAATCTCATATTAATACATAGGAAATTGAATAAACCACCAAAACGAAATCAGTCATCTAGGTTACATTTTACTGACACGGAACGAGTCATTTGAAAAACATTTCAAATTGTAAAAAACGTTGAGTTAAATTTTAATAAGATTTTTTCAAAATTACTCTGTTTCACCAAAGAATTTTAATTTAGCAAAATTTCACCCACCGATTAAGAATTTAGTATTCATTCCTTAACGGTATCTAATCCTCTCAAGGGGAGGGGGATCTATAAAGATGTTAAGGGCATATTAAAATGATAGTAAAAATAACTCACTCAGTTCAATAGTCAGGCTGAAGCATTCGTTACCATTAGGTGCGGGAGGTTTCTACGCTCTCCCCATCCCATTTTGTGATGTGTGTGTTGTGAGCTGTTATGGAGTCAAGTACACAAAGGTTGTCAAGAATACTTCAGATCTTGGAGATCAACCCCCTAAAAACTACTTATTGTACTATTTATTTTATTGATCTTGGGAATGCTGGAATTCCTTAATCTCTGGTTCACGTCTGAACGTGTTTACGTAAAAATGAAAAACAGTTGGGGATAAATTATTTAGTTATGGACCAAGTTCGACTTCTTCCCCCTTAATGTCATATAACCTATACCTGGTGGTTGGCCAAAAGAGGATTTTGGAAGCTATGGAGAGTCATTTCACTTTCGAATTCTGGACTGAAAGGTCACTATTGATTCCCCTTGAGAGGATTACATACCGTTGAGCAATGTATCCCAAATTCTTAATCGGTGTGTGAAATTTTGCTAAATTAAAAGTTTTTTGGTGAAACAGAGAAATTCTGATAAATCTTAGTAAAATTTAACTCAACGTTTTTAATAATTTGAAATGTGTTTCAAATGACTCGTTTCGTGTCAGTAAAATCCTATGAAAAACATTAACATGTACAAAAATGGGCAGAGCCTCGCTCGTGCCCTCTCCGCCGTAAAACGTTCTGAGATCCCATGTAGAGCCAATTCTGCCTTTTGTTCTCATTCAATCGCCAATTGAACATTTATGTTATAAATTAAGTCCTTTTCCTAATTAATAACCAATATTCTTTGACTCTATCATTATTATACATCTTTGTTCGCATCAAAAATATCGTGACTTGGCAATCGCAAGTAAGTAATATTAAAAGAAAGTCGAGGGGATATTCACTAAATCGTTGCCGATTTTAAAATAATCGAAGGGATATTCACTAAATCGTTTATGGTCGAGGGGATATGTACAAGTTTATAAGGCGAGTTATGCATACACTTATGTACACGTTTATAAGGTAATTACCTCGTTATACTTCGGTAATTATATTAAAACAAGACCCTCTCATGGTACTTCGTTTGCCAATATAATCGCTAACGTTTGTCCATATTTACACTGAATTTACCCCTTTCGACCCGCAGAGAATATGCAAAAACGATTGTACGCGATATTCTAATATAAGAATGTAGCATGAGTTACGACACATTTCATTTAAACTACTACTCCTATTAGCTTTAATATATATTTAACTTTCGGTTAACTTTAGACCATTACGTCCTTTCATCAAGAACACACACTATTTCTGTTGAAAAGACGGCAGCGCCATCTAGTTTAAAAATACAGAACTGAAGAACAATTTTTTAAAATTTAGGGATGTTTTAATTTTTCTGTGCTTTATAAAACAAATGAAAACTAAATCATGAATTTTAAGTTTATATCTCCCCTAGAAGTACCTTAGAATTTTGATGATCAGTGAGTGAGTGACAAAATAAGGTAAATTTCACCTTCGATATTTCGAAAAGTAAATAGGGTTGGAACTTGAAATTTGGAAACTATCGCTAGGATTGACAGTCCTCGCGGCAAGCAAAGTTTCAGACTTTTACCTGTACCCATCACGAAGTTACAGTGGGCTTAAAAGTGCCACGAGTTGCTTCGAGAAAAGGATGTCAGTGCTCGACTTGGCTGATGTAACCTTTACTGTAAAAAATTGTGGTGTCTAAATAGTGCCATAATGGTGTTAAAACAATGTGCACTATTTGCGCACCTTGACAAGGTGCGGAAATAGTACGAAAATGGTTCGATATTTTAAAAACACCATTAGCTTAAACGAATGGTGTAGAAATGGGTTTATAAAGCATAATTCTTTAAAAGGTGTGCAAATGATACCTTAATTATATAAAATAACCCCATTGAATACCCCATTAAATGGTGCTCAAATGGCATAGAAATAGTGCGATATTTTTTAAACACCATTCGTTTAAATAAACGGTGTGAATAAGGGTTGTAAAAGCCTCATTCATTAAAAGGCGCACAAATGATACCCAAACGATATAAAATAACACCTTCGCAAGGCCCATATAAAAGGTGTTCAAATAATGTGAAAATAGAGTTATGTTTTGAACACCATTGGCTTAAATAGAAGGTGTAAGTAAGGGCGGAAAAAACCTCATCCTCGGAAAGGTGCGCAATTGATATAAAATAACACCTTCGCAGGCCCTTAAAAAGATGTTGAAATAATGTGAAAATGGAGTTATCTTTTAAACACCTTTCGCTTAAATAGAAGGTCTAAGAAACGACTGAAGAAACCTCATCCTCGAAAAGGTGAGCAAGACTCATAAAAGATGGTGAAATAACGTGAAAATGGAGTTATGCACTCTAAATTAAGGTACCTAAAAAGTGTTGTAGTTGGGTAAAATTTATTCCGCAGTATTTGTACACCTTGACAATGTGTTGAAATTGTATGAAAATAGTGCGATATTTTACAAACACCATTAGCGAAAATGAATGGTGCAAAAAACGGATTCATAAAACATCATTCAATAAAAGTTGCTCAAATTATACACAAATGGATTAAAATAACACCTTCGATTATACCATTAAATGGTGTTAAAATAATACGAAAATACACCTTTGCAAACCCCTATTTACCCCATTTTAAGTCCTTAATTAGCCCATTCCAAGTCTATATTTACCCCATTTACACCATTGCAAACCCCTATTCACCTAATTTGAAGTCCATATTTACACCATTTCAAGTCTATAGTTACCCCATTTCAAGCCCTATTTACACCATTGCAAAATCCATATTTACACCATTGCAAAACCCATATTTATACCATTGCAAAACCCCTATTTACACCATTGCAAAACCCCTATTTACACCATTGCAAAACCCCTATTTACACCATTGCAAAACCCATATTTATACCATTGCAAAACCCCTATTTACACCATTGCAAAACCCCTATTTACACCATTGCAAAACCCCTATTTACACCATTGCAAAACCCCTATTTACACCATTGCAAAACCCCTATTTACACTATTGCAAAACCCCTTTTTACACCATTGCAAAACCCCTATTTACACCATTGCAAAACCCCTATTTACACCATTGCAAAACCCCTATTTACACCATTGCAAAACCCTTATTTACCCCATTTAAAGTCCCTATTTACCCCTTTTCCAGCCTTATTTACACCATTGCAAACCCCTATTCACCTCATTTCAAGTCCATATTTACACCATTTCAAGTCTATATTTACCCCATTTCAAGCCCTATTTACACCATTGCAAAATCCCTATTTACACCATTGCAAAACCCATATTTTTACCATTGCAAAACCCTTATTTTCACCATTGCAAAACCCCTATTTACACCATTGCAAAACCCCTATTTACACCATTGCAAAACCCCTATTTACACCATTGCAAAACCCCTATTTACACCATTGCAAAACCCCTATTTACACCATTGCAAAACCCCTATTTACACCATTGCAAAACCCCTATTTACACTATTGCAAAACCCCTATTTACACTATTGCAAAACCCCTATTTACACCATTGCAAAACCCCTATTTACACCATTGCAAAACCCCTATTTACACCTTTTCAAGCCTTATTTACACCATTGCAAAACCCCTATATTTACACCATTGCAAAACCCTTATTTACCCCATTTAAAGTCCCTATTTACCCCTTTTCAAGCCTTATTTGCACCATTGCGAAACTCCTATTTACCCAATTTCAAATCTATATTTATCCCATTTAAAGTCCCTATTCACCCAATTTCAACTCCATATCTACCCCATTTCAAGCCTATATTTACCATATTTCAAGTCTATATTTATCCCATTTAAAGTCCCTATTCACCCAATTTCAACTCCATATCTACCCCATTTCAAGCCTATATTTACCATATTTCAAGTCTATATTTACCCCATTTCTTGTCCTATTTTCATTATTGCAAAACCCCTATTTACCTCATTTCAATTCCTTATATTTACCCCATTTTAAACCTATTTACGCCATTGAAAACTCCTATTTACCTCATTTCAAGTCCTTATTTATCCCATTTCAAATCTTTATTTACCCCATTTCAAGTCTAAATGTAACCCATTTCAAGTCTAAATTTAGTCCATTTCAAGTGTATATTTACCTTATTTCAAGCCCTATTTACACTATTACAAAACCCCTATTCACCTCTTTTCAAACCCCTATTCACCCCATTTACTGGGATCATTATTGTCGTGTTCGGTGGGACTTCACTACCTTTCCTATTGTGTATATACACGTTGAAGGCTTTTCTATTATATCATGAGTGAATAATATGTTAGCTCCCTATAAGTTACTCAGGCTCCATAGGCGTAATGTATCCAGCGATTTCTTCTCATTTCGCCCGCGCGGGGAAAAAATCCGAATGTTGCGCTCTCTCTTGCCAAAAAAAAAATCCCGCTCGTACGGCTTCTCAACCTCGAGTCGCCGGCTGCTTTTTCACCAAGGGAGTGTTGTTTTAGTCGTGAATGTTTATGTTTTAACAATTTAACATTAAATCATGGCGTTTGTGTCAGTACTGAGACAAAAAAAATGCAGGAACTCAATGCAATTTACCGATATTGATCAAGAATGCTAAAGATAAGAGTTGTTATTGTGACTGGAAACCAGAAAATTATACAACTGAGCTAAATCCAATCCCCTGATCTCTTCACTGTTTTCTTAACCGAGGCTACTGAGCGAAATATTCGGCTGCTTAAATAGCTCCGATATCATTGGCTAGCTTCCACTACACGCGCTTCCGGGGAAAAACCGGAAAGAAGAGTAAGTAAGATTTTCATTCACGTGGCGGCCGCAGAGCGTCGCATATAATTGGGAAGCCGGCGGCGCGGGAGAAAACGCTGGAGTATAAAAATGAATTGCGTGAGTAAATTATAGGGAGCTAACATATTATTAACTCATGACTCTAACCATATCCGGAACCATCTCTGTTAGCCAACTTCTTATTAGGTCCGATCACCACGCCACCTACGGCATTTACCTCATTTTGAGTTGGCAGGCTGATTTGGGCGCCAGCAGCGGGCAAGAAACGAAACTTTAAGGTGTATCCTGTGGTTTGAGGTAACGAATCAGAAACGGTGGCAAGAACAGCTGTTTTAATAGACTGCTAGAAATTCCGGTCCACGGATTGTAATGGATTTCCATAGAGTTCTAGCCAGACGGCTTTTCAACGATTGGCGTTGAAGAAGTTTTGAACACGCCCCACAGTTTGAGAGCCACAGCCTCTCGGCGTGGGATTTTTTTCAGTAGACTAGATCGTTTTCCTAGTGGGGAGGAAACTTTCGACCCTCTTTTACGATAGCCATAGGCAATTTTGACTTGCAGGGATGGATACTATATAATGCCTTAGTGTCCAATACTTCCCAGGACAAGAAGTCATCAACTTCTGTAAATATGTAGTCAGGAATGTATGGAGTAGCTGGAATGGCTAAGGAGGCACCCGTTGTACCCTTGATGGTGGTAACATAAGGCGAGTCCTTTTTTTATTTTGAGAAGTGTAGCTCCTCCCCTCCCCCTGTTTAGCTGTCTACCGAAGGCGAAAAATGTCATGACTCGTTAAAAAAGGCATGGCAGAAGTGACCTTTTAGATTTTTTAAAGTTAAATGCGCTGATTCGCCGCCGTTCGCGTTCATATTCGATTCTCTCAGCCTAAGCAGAGGACCTAGGGTAGAAAGTGGGGTGGCGTAGCGGTTAGCGCTTTCGCCTCGCAGCAAGAGGATCCCGGGTTCGATCCCGGACTGTGGCACCGGGTGAAAATCTGGGAACAAATCCATCTGCGTAGAGTTTGCAAGTTCTCTCCCCGCTTGTTAAAAGTAGTTTTCCTCCGCGGTCTAACCCGGTTTCTATTTTCCATCAAAACTTGCTGACGTTAACGGTAATAGTTAGTATAGGGCGCTGTCTTTTAGCTGTGGCATAGGGGCTACCACCACCCCTCTATGCAATGTAAAGGGACCCACCTGTAAACAAGCCACAGGCTTAGTGTGGAAATCCCTTCATTGGCAAAGCTTAGATTATTATTATAGGAAACAAGTTTTTTGGCAACCAATGAATGAATGAAAATAATTTAATCGGTAAATACGATTTTTACGTCAGGCTATGACGTCACTAGCGTAAAATAAGCCATGCCAGTTATTTCCAAGATCATTTCACGCCGATTAGGATTTGAGCAAAGCCATTAAAACCCCTCCATACACTCCTGATGTACTAAATAAAAATTCAAGCATGCAGCTAAAATCCTTAAAAGTTTCATTTGAATTTTAACTTCTTTTTAAAATTAAACGCATTCACTCTTATACAAAATACATCTTTTAAAACTAGGCAAATTCAAGCGCATCTTGTAAACCCTACCTCTAACCTTTCAAGACCATTAACACCAAACACACGGTGCATCATAAAAGAAGTTGGGAAAACCAAAATTTTACCTCTCCGAGTCAAGAAAATTACTTACATTCTATTCTACCATAGATATTGAATTATTTCTGTTACTTTGATGAGCAATTGCAGAAGTTAAAATTTATGAATTATTAAAGCAGTAAACGGTTCGTTAGATTTCTAAGATGGGAGGGTATTAGAATTGTCTAAACAAGATGAGCAAGCTGATATGTCTTACTCCACACTTGTGACTTTTTTCTCGTTTTGGGGGTCAATGTTTGGGTGCCCGTACCTCCGAAACTAAGTGTTGTAGACCCCATGTTCTTTGACACTTTTCACTCAGTTTGACCCAAAGAAAACACCCTTTAATTTATGACATGCTTTTCAGAAACACCCTGTAGAATAGTAGTACTACTTAATGGCTTATTGACGATAAAACCTCTACTCTAATGCCTCAATTCATCTTAATCACGATTTATATCGTAGGTCATGAATGGGAATAGAAAAACTTATAAACACCCAAATGTACGTAAAACATTTTATTGCCGTTAAAAATTTAATTAAAAAATATCTTTCCAAAAAGTATAAACCAAATAGGCCTAATAAAAAGGCAATATTTAACATATATAATAATTAAACTAAAACTAAATTAAAAAACTATTGGTTTTTTAAGCTCCTCTTCCCTTTGGGACTGTTAATAGTTTAGGCCTTACACCACTGGAAGCGATGGTTGTGCCCTTGAACAATGACTTCAAATCAAGGTCTTCTTCGAGGGCCAACATGATGTGACGAGGAGTGATGCGGCCTTTCTTCTCCGCGCGAGCTTTTGCAGCGGAAA